>NC_135816.1:93421800-93721800 GCF_964213995.1 Mustelus asterias
CAACCTCCCTGGTTACACACTGTTCAATCTCATGGATCCATCACCATTGGGATGCACGGGCAGCAGAGTGGTTAGCACTGCCACTTCACAGCGCCAGGGACCCAGGTTCAATTCCAGCTTTCAGTGACTGTCCATGTGGAGTTTGCACTTTATCCCTGTGTCTTCATGGGTTTCTGCCAGGTGCACCCGTTCCCTCCCACAGCCAAACATAGCAAAAAGTCTCAGAACACCAGGTCCAATAGGTCTATTTGGTATCACAAGCTTTCAGAGAGTGCTGCTCCTTTATCAGGTGACTCACGACTCACCTGATGAAGGAGTCGTGCTCCGAAAGCTTGTGATACCAAAAAAACCTGTTGGACTTTAATCTGGTGTTGTGAGACTTCTTACTGTGCCAGTCCAATGCCAGCATCTCCACATCATGGCTACAACAGTCCAAGTATGTGCAGGTTAGGTGGAATTACTCCATCCTCCCAAGATGTGTCGGTTAGGGAAATTAGCAGAATAAGTGTGCGGGATTAAAGGAATGGGGCGGGGGGTTACAGACCATCTGATTCACTGGCTCCAACCTCCTAACTACTGTCAGATTTCCCTCCATCATTCAAACACTCAGCTCCAGGGACAAGAGTTTAGTTTGAATTTTTTTTCCATCACAGTGCAAGTCTAGCTGCCTGGGACTGCCACATATTCACTCATTTGGTCTCAAACACTAAACTGTCACTTTACTGTCTATACCAGACCATCGCCTGTATTCTGACCTGCATTAGTCCATTCCCTACACTTTTTATCTCAGACCATCCCCTCTATTCTGGCAGTGTTGAGCCTATTCCCTGGGATTTCCATCCAGGACCACTTTCTGGATTGACCTGGCTCAGTCTATTCCCTGAACTTTCTATCCGAGACCATTCTGTATTATAGCCGAGTACCATTCAGTCCCAGCGTTTTCAACACAGACCATGCTGTGACCAAAAGTATGAGGGGGCTGGACCAAGTAGATAGGGTGAAGCTGGTCCCTCTCCTAAAAGGATCAAGAGTGATAGGGCACATATTAAAAGGTGCTTTGTCAAAGGAGTAAATGTGGTGAGAAAATCTTTTTCACACAGCAAGCGACTCAAATCTGGAATACGCTGCCTGGAAGGCTGGTAGAGGCAGGTTTGATTAATGTATTTAAGGGCATTAGATGATAACTTGAATAGAAACAATGTGCAGAGGTACACCAAAGGCAGGAGAATGGCACTAGAATCATACAATCGTTAGAGTGCCGGACATTCAGCCCATCAAATATGCATGACTATCCAAAAGAGCATATTACGCAGGTCCACCCACCCCTAACACCCAGCATCTGCCATAGCTAAACCGCCCAATCTAAACATCTTTGGACACTAAGGGGCAATTTATCATTGCCATCCATCTAACTTGCATGCCTTTTTTTGCTACATTTCACTTTTAAATTGTGAATTTATTTCACTAAATTAACAAAAACATTAACATGTTGACTGTACACGATTCCATACATGTTTGTAAAGCATGGACTCCTTCTCAAGAAGACACCCTTTGTGCATTTGTCCATACAGCATTAGCAGCAGTCTTTCCAAGGTGTTGACTATTCTTCTGCTGGTTTGCAGACCCAGTTTATTATTTATTCATGTCACAAGTATGCTTACATTAACAAAACAATGGAGTTACTGTGAAAATCCCCTCATCACCTGCCACACTACACCTGTTCAGGTACACTGAGGGAGAATTTAGCATGGCCAACGCACCTAACCAGCACATCTTTCAGAGCATGTGGGAAGAAACTGGAGCACCCAAAGGAAACCCAAGCAGATACAGGGAGAACATGCAGACTCTGCACAGATAGTGACCCAAGCCAGGAATCAAACCCGAGTCACTGGCACTTTTATATTTTTAATTGCGCCATACCAGCCTCCCATCCATTGACTCTGTCCACACTTTCCACTGCCTCGGAAAAGCAGCTAACATAATCAATTCTTCCGTGGGGAAGATACAAAAGTCTGAGGTCACATTCCAACTGACACAAGAACACCTTCTTCTCTACTGCCATCAGACTTTTGAATGGACCTACCTTTTGTTAAGTTTATTTTTCTCTACGCCGCAGCTATGACAGTATCACTACATTCTGCACCCTCTCCTTTCCTTCTCTACTTATGGTATGTTTTGTCCTCTTTTTAGGTCAAACCAAACCAAGTAAACAAACTCAGATTAAATCAGGACAAAGTAAAAGGGGCAGCTCCCCAAAAAGGAGGGGGAACAGCCCGAACAGAAATCAAAGTACAAAATAGTGTGCAGGAAACAGTACTTTTCACTGTATACTAATACATTTGACAAAAATAAATAAAATCACATTGGAGTTTACCAGTCACTATCAATTTTTTTGACAAACCAAATAGACCAGTCACTGTCAGAGCCATGTCCTGTCCATGATGTGAAGATGCCAGCGTTGGACTGGGGTGGGCACAGTAAGAAGTCTCACAACACCAGGTTAAAGTCCAACTCACCTGATGAAGGAGCAGCGCTCCTAAAGTTCGTGCTGCCAAGTGAACCTGCTGGACTTTAACCTGATGGGCTGTCCAGTTAATACAGTAAGAGACCCGCCCCTGTAACCCACCCCTTGTTACCTCACACACAGATTAGTTCCCGCCACCGAAGGGAAAACTAACCGGAAACGAATCGAATCTCCAGATACATGGCGGATGGTGGCGGCAGCAGCAACAGCAGAGCAGAAAAAGGTTTAGGAGAGCCTCACTGCGCCTGCGACCATATCTTTTACTCTCACCCCCGCCCAACATCCCGGGAGGCTCACTGCGCATGCGCCAACGGCCACATCTTCTTCTTACCTCCCCCTTCCCGGGAGCCTCACTGCGCCAGCGCAGGAAGCAGTTCGTTCAGAGCAGCCATTCTGTGGTCGACCCTGGCCGTTTTGTTGGCGGTTATTTGAACGCAATAAGCGACATATTAAAACAAACCCGGAATACTCGGTAGGGCCGGCAACGTCGGTGCAGAGAGAAGCAGCGTTAACGTTTCAGGCCGGCGAACAGGCGTGTCGAACTCCCATTTTTCAAGCCGAATTCCGCAGCGAACCGCGTGTGAGGTTGAGTGCGGCAGAGGCCTAAACTGGCAAGTAGCGGCTTTCTTCCTGTTACCGCGACTGCGGTTGATAAGGCCGCTGTCGGTGAGGGCCAGACACCAGTAGTTCTGGCCCGGCTCGCGCACAAACGGTTTAACGGCCTTGCCGCGTGAATACGAACCGCCACGATTCTTACAATGGGGTGGGCGGGACTTTGGGAAAGGTCTGATCCGATTGGGCGATGTTGCCGTCAATTAGCTATCTGCAGGCAATCGGGGACGAGCTATTTATTTTTGGGTGGGAGGGAGGGGGGAGAGTTGTGTAGCGCGCGCGGCACTCATGAAACAAGGGAAAAGGCCATTCAGACCACCGATCCTATTCCCCTATTCATTACGATGAAGGATGATCTGATTGCACAGAAACTAGGAGTAAGGGTAGTCTATTCGGTCATTCGAGCCTGCTCCGCCATGCGTTTTGATCATGGCTGAGTTTAAGGTTTATAAAGTTTTGTTATTAATGTCACAAGTAGGCTTACATTAACACTGAAATGAAGTTGCTGTGGAAATGCACTAGTCGCCACACTTTGGTGCCTGTCTGGGTACACTGACGGACAATTTAGTGTGTCAATGCACTGTCTTTTGGACTGTGGGAGGAAACCGGACCACCCGAAGGAAGCCGCCGCACACAGGGAGAACGTGCAGACTTTGCACGTGACACAAGCCCGGAATGGAACTCTCTTCCTGGCCCTGAGGCAGTAGTGCTAACCACTGCCACCGCGGCCCTTCAAATTCAATATCCTGATTTCCACCCCCCCCCCCCCCCCCAACATATCCCTTGATCCCATTAGCCCCAAGAGCTATATCTAATTTCCTCTTGAAATCACACAATGCTTTGTCCTCACCTACTTTCTGTGGTAGTGAATTCCACACATTCACCACTCTGGGTGAAGAATTTCTCCTCACCTCAGTTCTAAAACTTATCCACACACTGAACTTAATTCCAGGTTCCTGCCTGCTATCTTTCTCCTCATCCTTTTATAATCCTTAACTAAAAGGAAAATTACTTTAATGTTGGAAATCTGAAGTAAAATCTGAAAATCCAGGATATACTCAGGTCTGGCAGCATCTGAGGAGAGTGAAAAAGAGTGTTCACAGAACTTCTCATTAACTCTGAAGAGTCACATGCACTGGACATACTCAGCCTTGACTTTGTCAATGTCTTTTAAATAATTTTTTGACACTCTTGCTGTCAACCCGAGGTCTCCTGCATTCCTCATCAGCGACTACCTCTTCTGGTGGAGTGACTGAGACTTCCAGGCTGCCAGTCCTCTGGGCCAGGGCATTACAGAAAACCACCACTGTCCATCATTATATGGTTGGCTCACAAGCGGCTAATTAAGACCCCATGGTAAAATTGAGTAGCAGGTCCTGCTGCCAAGAAATGCAACTCGGGACCTGCTGTTTGCTTCGATGTCAGGGGCATCGACATGCCTTGTACATTTCAGCTCATGTGCTACAATTTCTTTTCCCTCTCCAGTGATTTCATCTGTGTTTCAGCCAATGTCTTAGTTTGAGCCAATCTATTCGCAACTTCAGTTATCCATTTGATGGTAGGCTGTTCCCCCAACATAATATCCTGTCTGTTGCAATGATTGCCTCCTTCCAACTCTTGTTGCATTGTCAGCACCCTACTTCAGTCCTGTAGTTTACAGAAATGACTGATCGGTGTCCAAGTAGTTTTTAGATATGGGCAGTGAGGAATGGAAAGGAAATCAAAGGATTGGGCACAAATACAACAAAACACATGGGAGTGGAGAATTATGATTGAAAAACAGTCATCAAATGCAGCACTAAAAAATGCCATAAATAATTATATATCTGGGTGTGCTGACAATTGAATTACATATACTGAGATATATATGTATAAAAATACATACACTATGTGTATGAGCGTGCAATCATTTCTGCGCATTGCCTCATTGTTTAAGGTTACATGATTTATATATCAATGTGGAATAGTGACAAATGTCTTCACTTCCTACTTCACTAATTAGTCAGATGCTAAGACCATAAAGGATGATGAATATATTCAAATAGAAAGACTAACCATGTCTCAATTCCATGAACACATGGACGTATCAGTGTAGGTAAAGACCAGAGAAATCACGTAGATACACACATTGTGTATTTGGAAAGGTATTTATGAAATACTACAATAACAACACTGAACAAAGGAAAAACATGGAGCACACATATGTGAATTAAATAATACGACGTCACCAGACTGTAAAACTGAGTGAATGGTCATTTATTTCATCAATCATTGCCCGGTCCATATTTATCTGCAGGATATTCTCCAACTCAGTATTAACACTGGTTTTGCCCTGCACCGGGTGAGTCAGTCTTGCCAACACAAGCTTCCAGCATGGAGCCTCGACTGATACAAGCTTACCTGAAACAGAGTTGTTATGCTCAGCTGGAGTCACAGGATTTCACTGGGCAGTTCTCTGTAAACTATCTGGTGTGGCATGTTGATTATAACATTGGAGAGATGCTTGACCTAAGTGCTAACAGCTTTTGTACTGATGGGAAGGAGGGACTGACATCTTCAATAAAGCAACAGTGTCCTGTTCATTTTAACAATTCCATGTAACCCTCCATTACATATTACGTTCTTACAGAATCTGAATACACCTGTCAACATCATGGCTCAAGTTGAAGAAGGTTCAAACAGTGGAGAAGATCCAACACCATCCAAAAAAATGAAAATGGACACAGGTAGGATAATCAAATACTTCATATTGTAATTTATTCCTGACAAAGGACATAATCTTGAGAAAGAATATGCAGCTCATTCAGAAACAGGTGGGATAGTGGATGAGTAGGAAAAGAGAAATAAGTGATTTTCCAGAGGGACATCAGAGTTACAGGTTGAGAAAGTACCTGAATACTAAAACTGTCCAATAGATAGCTAGTATTGGGGACTGGATTGGGGCAGTGATCCAAGATGCAGGGGATGAACCAGCATGGGGTGGGAGTGAAGGGCAAGTGGAGCACAGAAATAAGTGAGCCATAGTAGTAAGAGATTCTGTAATCCAGCAAATGGTACGCTCTTCAGTATTGAGTAAGTCCCAAATATTAAGTTACCTTTCAGATTCAAGAAGTAAAAATGTCCTGGAAAAAGTGGGACAAATTCTGAAAAGGAGAAATGAAAATCATCATGGTTTTAATCTATAACACTGTTGAAAATCTGTTCTGAAGACAATGAAAAAATTTAGATTCCAGACTGGAAAACCAAGCATGAAGGTGGTGATCTTTTTTTTTTCTGTTTTGGATGTGCGAGTCACTGTCAAAACCAGCACTTCTTGCCCTTTCCTAACTGCCTTTGCGAAGGTTAGTTGAACTGCCTTACTGAATCATTGAAATCAATGAGGTGTGCATATAGCCACAGTGTACTGGGCTGCTTCAGAGAGAAATGTGAGGCAGGTCAATGTGAAGCTGCTGGAGTGGAACAGGATACAAGGACTCACTTTCTTGGGCTCTGCAGTGACTTTTATGAAGAGAGAAGGGACAACTGTGATATAAGTCAACCAATAACAATGGTTTTGCCAAAAAAGAAGAAATTAATGGAACAGTGGAGAGGGGAATCAGTTAGTCCATGTAAGGATTGGAACATATCTGTATTAGGGTTTGAGATATGAGAGCAGAATTAGTGAAACCATTGGATGTGAAGCTTGGGGAGGATTTTTCATGATTTTGACCCAGTAATGACGAAGCAATGTAATATGTGTGCAAGTTTGGATGGTATGGCAGTTGATGATGTTCTCACACGTCCTCTATAAGGCCCATCTTGTAGTGTGACCTTATATGTGTATGAAATTATCCTGGTTCCAGCATCTTGAGACTGAAAAACTAATGGGTTCCAATATTAAGAAAAGATTCTGACAGCATTAGAACTTAAGGACGATAGATTCACTGTATGTAGAGTTAAAGAATAGAACAGGAAATAGCACTTTTTTTGGTTATTGCAAACAATTGATCCGTATTCTAAGTTTAAATTAGTGAACATGTATCGATTCAGAGGAGGCTTGAGTAAAGGGAATGGGATCGATCTTATGAAAAAATTTCTATAAATCCAGAATGAGCGTGAAAACGGGAGAGTTTCAGTAGCGCTTTTTTGGCTAGTCCAAATGTTGAATCTTGATTCTGCTGGCTGTTTTTCCGAGGCAGCGGGAAATGTAAACAGTGTGAATGGGTGGGAGGCTGGTTTGAGTGATGGACTGGGCTTCATTCATGACTTTGTAGTTTCTTGCTGTCTTGGACAGAGCAGGAGCCATACCAAGCTGTAATACAACCAGGATGAATGTTTTCTATGGTGCATCCGTAGACGTTGCTGAGAGTTGCAGTGGACATGCAAAATTTCCTTAGTCTCCTGAGAAAGTAGAGGCGTTGATGGGCTTTCTTAACTGTAGCATCCGCATGCAGGAACCAGGACAGGTTGTTGGTGATCTGGGCACCTGAAAACGTAAAACTCTCAACCATTTGTACTTCGCCCCTATTGATGTAGACAGGGGAAGGCCTCCACTATGCTTTCTGAAGTCCATGATGACCTCCTTCATTTTGTTGACATTGAGGGAGAGATTATTGTTAATTTATTCAGCCTTGCGCTGGAAATGGGTGCGAGGCTGATCGTACCGGATATCTGCTGCCGGTAAGATCTCAAACAGCAGGAAATCAGGCAAGTACCTGATTTCTCGTGTCTCGTGAAGAAGGTTCAAACAGTAGAGAAGATCCAACACCATCCTAAAAAATGATGTACCATCGGTTAGCAGGGCGTGATGGTAAGATCGCCCCAAATGTGAAATATTTGCGCACATTTTTTTCAGAATTGACTTTAAAGATCATTGGGCTGTCACACATGTAGGGCGGGATTTTACGATCCCACCCAAGGCCAGGATTTCCGTCCCACGAGCCTTGCCCAACCCGGAATCAGGGCGGGCGAGGCGGTAAAATTCCAGCCATGGTATGTAATGGTTTTCGGGCAGTTTAATACTGTACCTGTTTGTCTTCACAGATACTCCTTCTGCCATCACTGAGCTCTTGAAAAAGTGTGATGATTACCGGCTATTCCAGTTGATTAAATTCTACCGAGACAGACTGGAACAGGCAATTGAAGAAGGGGTAGAGGGACTCAATCTCTCATTAAAAAACAATGACCATTTCAGTGAGCAAGAGTATCAAGTAAGTATGAAGGAAGAAGAATATGCTCTGTTTATCAATTTCAGATCCAATTGGCTTTTCCCCAGTTAATTATTCTTACTCTAGATTACTACTTTTCCATAGCCCATCTAAAGTGTAGTATACAATGATCGCTGTCTGCTATGTTCCCTTACAGATACTTGGCTCATGTCATTCCCAGGAACACAATTGGCAGTGCCGCGTTTCTCAGTTTTGTTGCTGCTTCTTGCACTTCACTGCCATCAGTGATCTGATTAATCTCTAAGTAAATCACAAAGTGTGATAGCAGAAAGTAAGGGTTCAAACAAAATAGATCAAGACATTAAGCTCATGTCATGTTGAACCCTGAAGGATTAAACAAAAACAAATTTGAATTTAGTTATTCACATTTATTTGCTACTAATGACTGAATCAAGATGTGAACAAAGTGTTTAGTCTGTTTGGAATGGATCAATACTCAATCCAGTGACTGTTTTGTGTGCTAGAACAGCTTGGAAATTCTATGACTCAGTGAATTCTTTCCTTCTCGTTCTCAATGTTTATCTTCCAGTCTGCTTTGTATATTCAGTGTTGTTGTTTACAGAAAGTTACTGAGCTCACAGAGAAGAAAAGCAAGGCAGACGGTTCCAAACTTCTCCTAAATCTGGTGATGGCAAAAGGATCTCAAGCACGAAGGATAATGTGGGAATCCTTTGTGAAGATCTGCGATGGATTACCGGAATTGGATAAGATACTGAAAGAAATACAAGAACTGGGTACTGTAAAATTGCACCTCCAGTTTCAGATTCAAATGCTGCAGATTGTTTAGTTGCATTACACAGATTTGACTGTAAAATTTAATTGTTTTCCACAGGTTGTGATTCATTTGATTATTTGGACAAAGCACAAGATTTATCCCAAGTATCCAGTCAGCTAGAAGGTGAGGCATGGAATAGAACCCTTTATTTCACTTATGATAATTGGGATGTTGATTGTATTGTCAAAATCTGTGAATCAGATGTTTATCATCTAGGAAAAAAACAAATAAACATAGTATGGTTTTAGTTTTAAATATAAACATAGTATGGTTTTAAATCTCAATTATTAACACCAGAATTTCTTAAAATTCATGTGATGTGACATATTCTGTATCAATCCTGACATTGTATTATTTCAGCATGTTCAGCAATTGTTTTTAACCTGCGAAGGATCACATAGAGATGGTAGCATCCTGATATCATAATGAAACCCCGTACACACATTGCAGGCTCCTGATACACTTTGAAATCCAGTACAAACCTGGCAGGATCCTGATACACTGTGAAACCCCACACACAACTGGCAGCATCCTGATACACTGCGAAATCCCGTACAGACCTGACCGGATCCTGATCCACTGTGAAACTCCATACACATTTGGCAGAATTCTGATGCACTGTGAAACCCCATACACATATGGTGACTCATGAAGCCCAGATTTGTGAGGTCTGCAACTGTGCACATTACAAAGACATCAGGAATCTCGGGCAGAAAATTGCCTGTGCCCAATGTGGAACTTGCTGTCAGATTTTCCGTCTAATAACCCAATCACTGATAATCTCACTGTTTACAGCAAACTCCAGGCCAATGTTCAGGCTGATGTGGAGATTATTGACATTGCTTTCTTATTACAATGCAAGGGAGAAAATTCTTCCACTCGAAGCATAACCTTTTAGTTCAGGAATCCTTTAGACCCAAACTAATGACTGACAAATTTGTTATAAATCATGAAACCTGTAATATAAGAAACCAAAGACCAAAATCAAGCAGCTGGGAATTGTTGGTTGGTCAAATGGACATTGCACTGATTGAAGTGAATTCATTTCTATTTCAAAATCAGTAATAATAGCAGAACAACTATAAAAAGATGTTCAATGAATGTATGTGTAAATATGCTGAAACATTGCTTTCTGAAGCACAGCAGAATAGAAAGATGGGAGACTGTTAAATAAGTTAACTGCCCATGGTGTTATGGGTAAGAGCCTGGCATGGATAGAGGATTGGCTGACTGGCAGAAGGAAGAGAGTGGAGGTAAAGGGGTCTTTTTCAGGATGGCAGTCGGTGACTAGTGGTGTGCCTCAGGGGTCAGTGCTGGGACCACAACTTTTCACAATATACATTAACGATTTGGAGGAAGGAACTGAAAGCACTGTTGCTAAGTTTGCAGATGATACAAAGACACAGAACATAGAAAAACTACAGCACAAACAGGCCCTTTGGCCCACAAGTTGCGCCGGTCATGCCCCTACCCACCTAGGCTTATATATAGGCTTACCTATAACCCTGAATCCTATTAAGTCCCATGTCCTCATCCAGAAGTCTCTTAAAAGACCCTATCGAGTTTGCCTCCACCACCACTGACAGCAGCCGATTCCACTCACCCACCACCCTCTGAGTGAAAAACCTACCCCTGACATCTCCTATAGAACATAGAAAAACTACTGAACATAGAAAAACTACAAATCAACAGGAGTGGGATTTGAACCCATGCCTCCAGAGGAGACTGCGACCTGAACGCAGCACCTTAGACCGCTCAGCCATCCTCACTTCCTTATGTAGAGGGACAGGTAGTATTGAGGAAGCAGGGGGGCTACAGAAGAACTTGGACAGGTTCGGAGAGTGGGCAAAGTAGTGGCAGATGAAATACAATGTGGAAAAGTGTAAGGTTATGCACTTTGGAAGGAGGAATGGAGGCAGAGACTATTTTCTAAATGGGAAAATGCTTAGGAAATCAGAAACACAAAGGGACTCGGGAGTCATTGTTCAAGATTCTCTTAACGTTAACGTGCATGTTCAGTCAGCAGTTAGGAAGGCAAATGCAATGTTAGCGTTCATGACAGCAGAGGAGGAATGTACTTCTGAGGCTGTGTAAGGCTGTGGTCAGACCCCATTTGGAGTATTGTGAGCAGTTTTGGGCCCCATACCTAAGCAAGGATGTGCTGGCCTCAGAAAGGTCCAGAGGAGTTTCACAAGAATGAAGAGCTTGTCGTATGAGGAAAGATTGAGGATTCTTGGTCTATACTCATCAAAGTTTAGAAGGATGAGGGGAGGGGAATCTTATTGAAACTTAAAGGATACTGCAAGGCCTGGATCGAGTGGACGTTGAGAGGATGTTTCCACTAGTAGGAAAAACTGGTACCAGAGGGCACAACCTCAGGCTAAAGGGAGGATCCTTTGAAAGAGAGATGAGGAGGAATTTCTTCAGCCAGGGATTGGTGAATCTGTGGAACTCTTTGCCGCAGAAGGCTGTGGAGGCCAGGTCATTGAGTGTCTTTAAGACAGAGGTAAATAGGTTCTTGATTAATAAGGGGATCAGCGGTTATGGGGAAAAGACAGGAGAATGGGGATGTGAAAAATGATTGAATGTCGGAGCAGACTCGATGGACCGAGTGGCCTAATTCTGGTCCTGTGTCTTATGGTCTAAAATGATCAAGGACAGCAATGTGTTGTTTGATCCAAATAAGCCTGTCATTATAATGGAGTTGACCACACCTACCTATCCATTCTGTATCAATACATTCAAATTTCTCTTGATTGCATTTGCATTTCTGCCCCATCAGTGTCCTTCATTGTAATTTGTCTCCCCTCTATATTACCCATTGGAGAAAACATTTTCCCATTTTTGCTCCTTCTTTGTTATTATTTTGGAAACACTGCAGCTCCTGCAGCCTGAGGGGTGGTGACCAGGAAGTGGTAAAAGCATACTTGAGGGATGGTGAGGGCTTGGGAGGGGGACTGTGGGAGGAAGAACAATGTTCCTTTCCTCCTGAATTTGGTCTGCAACTTTGATGCAGGCAACTATCTGGGACATCGCTGAAGCTACAAGTTCATTTATTGGTAGTGCATCATTCAGCAATCAGCAAACACAGCCCTTTGAAAATGCTGAGGCCATTTTTCACAATTTAGTTGTGAATTCTATTAAAGCATTAGAAACCGAATCTCCTTTTACCTGAATTAAATGTTTCAAACTGTCTTACACTTGCCTTAATTTAAACATTGTTCTGATTTGCAATGACAGTAACCTTGACCTGCATGATTATAGAAATGCAGGTATTTGCCAGATAACCCGCACAATTTATAACAGCAAATTAACCCCTGTGCATTCACAATCTGACCTTCTGTCAGTGCATGCAATTTGCTTGATAACCTGTCTGTGTACAATGACAGTGGAACTTCTGAGGAAACAAAGTGTATGGAGGTAATCTAGAACTCAAGGGATTGGCAGGTGAAGGCAAGCCACCAGTGACGGTCAGTGATGCCAGAGCGATTGGGCGAATAGGAGTTAGTATGAGTTTGGCTATAGACAGCAGAGTTCTAGATGAGCTCAAGTTTATGGAGGGTGCAAGATGGAAGGCTGGTCAAGAGAGCATTGGACTAGTCAAGTCTCCAGGCAACAAATGCTCAAACCTGGTTACTGCACTAAATCAGCTAGGGCAAGAGCAGAGATACATGAATTAGTGATGGTGGTTTCAAGCATCCTTCATGATGGGAGGATGAGGGATTGGAAGCTTATTTAATAATCTGATCAAACATTCAGTGGGATTTCTGTCCATTTGCAGTCTCGCTCACTCATTCTTCTCTCAATTCACACATTACCCACAATAACCCATCCTTTATCAAATATGATAACACTGAAACTCGCTATTTATTCTCCATATTCCACTGATATTACTCAAAAATTGAGCATTTCTCATTGAAAACAGGTGAGGATTTTAAACTATTCTTGAACATTGTTCACTTTTAAGCAAGTTTTCCAACAGTTGGAAATTAATTTTGATGTAGACATTTACTGAAATGAAGCTATAACTGAAAATCTTGTAATAATGGTATTGAGAATTTGTTTTTGTGGAAAAGTAACTAATATTCAGAACAACTCCGTCTGTTCTAATTCAAGATGTTCAGCAGAAGCACAAGGAAACACTGCGGGAACAAACAGAAACATTGAGAATAAACTCTGTCTTATTTAAGGAGAAAGTCAAGATTTTCCAGTTAGTTGATCATTATGCTGATCTATCAATCATTTCTACTCGAGAAATTCAACTTTTGGAGCATGAACTGCTGGCCAGAAGCAGGGAGCATAAGGTTTGGAGAGAAAAACACCTACGAAAAGAAATGGAAAAAATCCAACCTGCACAATTGTTCCAGGGCCGTTTATCTGGGACAGAATGCAAACTTGGGAGTTCAGCAGCAGTGAGTGGAGTCCAAGGGGTAGGAAAAACAACAATGGTGCAAAAGATTGTTCATGACTGGGCCACTGGGAAAATATACCCAAACATTCAATTTGTTTTCAGTTTTAAATTTCGAGATTTGAACACTATTAATTGTAAACTAAACTTGAGGAATCTTATACTTGCATTCTATCCTTACATGTGCAATATACTCGGAGAGCTCTGGAAAAACCCAGAAGGATTGCTATTTATATTTGATGGTTTGGATGAATTCAAGGACAGTCAGAGAAATATTGAAGCAAAGTCCATGTGCACCAATCCTGAATTCCCGTGCGAAGTGTCTGATATTGTCCACAGTTTAATACAGCACAAGCTGCTCCCAGGGTGTTCAGTGCTAGTGACCAGCCGCCCCACTACATTACAGTTATTAGAAAAGGCTGGAATCAGTGTCTGGGCTGAAATCCTGGGGTTTGTTGGTGAAGAACGGAAGAAATATCTCAATAAGATTTGTGAAGATGAGACAGTGGCAGCGGCTGTTTTCAAGCACATCGAGGAGAATGAGCTCCTGCACACAATAAGCTACAACCCTTCATACTGTTGGATCCTTGGTCTGTCACTGGGTCCCTTCTTCGCACAAGGAGATGGGGAGCACCAGCAAGTGCCCAAGAACATCACCCAATTATATTCCTCCTATTTTTACAACATTCTGAAAAACCATGGCCAAGAGATTGAAAACCCTCGCGATGTGTTCCTGGCAATTGGTGAGATGGCGTTTGCAGGAATCTCAGAGAAAAGAACTGTGTTCACAAATGAAGATTTGGTCAAGTACAGTACACAACCTTCCCAGTTCCTGTCTGACTTCCTGAAAGATATTTCTGAAAGAGGTGATTCTCCACAGAATGTAGTTTACACGTTCCCACACATCACCATTCAAGAATTTGCTGCAGCAATCGCACAGTTCCTGACTCCCAATCCCAAGGACATCGGGAAAATGCTTGGTGAAGCCCACAGCAAAGAAGGTGGGAGGTTTGAGATATTTGTCCGATTTGTTGCTGGTCTTTCCTCCCCACAGTCGGCTCAGCCTTTGGAGGAGATTCTGGGTCCATTTCTTAAACAAACGACCAGCCGAGTGACTGACTGGGTGAAGGAGAAAGTTAAAGCGATACTGGGGAACACGAAAGGTAAAATTGGTAAAAGAAGCCACATGAACATTTTGCACTACTTATCCGAATCTCAGAATAAAACGCTGGCTCAGTCTACAGTGGGATCCGTGGAGACATTTAAATTTTGTGGATTGCGACTGTCCATAATTGACTGTGTGGTCCTATCTCATGTTATTGGACTCTGTAATTTAATAAAGCACCTCAATCTGGAGAACTGCTTTATTCAGTTTGAAGGACTCCAGCGGCTCGGTCCCGTACTGTACAGATGCCGGGAGTTGAGGTAATTATCTCTTAATTCAGCAAATTGTCGAACAATCGTGCACTGTATTTGCTTTATAAAAAAGAAATTCAAGCAGCTAATTTGAAACAGGGAGAAGCAGACGCAGCACAGACATCATCAATAAAGCATTATATAAGAGTATCAGTTAGTAATTTCCTCAGGACTGGGGGATCTAAAATGGATCCTTGTGAACAGGTAGGGATTTTCCAGCCTCTATTGGATGAGCAAATGCAGATAACAAAAATGCTCAGATTATGCACTTACAGATGATAATTAGTAAGACTGGGCAATAGAATATAAATATGTATTACAAGCCAGCAGCACAGGAAATTTATGGAAAATATTTTCTGTGTCCACCATTTTAATCAGAAACAATCTTTTTAAAAAAGCTAACAATTTGGTAATTAATCCAATACCATGCAGGGTACATCTTTTTGAAGGATTAACTTCCTGGATTGAGAATGCTGGGAAAATGGAAATCTTTTGCATTGTACACCCTTAACATTAAGTAAGATATGACATTTGGGAGATGAAAAAAGCTCCAATTGAATAGGTTGTAGGGTTTATCACTGGAGTGAAGGGCAAGGCTGGTAGAAGTAGGAAACCCTGCATGACTCGGGATATTGAGGCCCTGGTCAAGAAGGAGGAGGCATATGACATGCATAGGCAACTGGGATCAAGTGGATCCCTTGAGTATAGATGGTGTAGGAGTAAAGAGAGAACTCAGAAGGGCAAAAAGGGGACATGAGATTGGTTTGGCAGATAAGGCAAAGAAGAACCCAATGAGCTTTTACAAATGCACAAAGGGAAAAATTTTTAAAAGGGAGAGAGTAGGGCCTCCTAAGGATCAACAAGGCCATCTATGTGTGGATCCATAAGAGATGGCTGAGATCCTAAATGAATATGTCTCATCAGTACTGTTGAGAAAGGCAGGGATGTTCGGGAACTTGGGGAAATAGTGATATCGTGAGGAGTGTACATATTACAGAGGAGGTGGTGCTGGAAGTCTTAAAGCGCATCAAGCTCGATAAATCCTGGGAACCTGATAAAGTATATCTCAGGACATTGTGGGAGGCTAGGGAGGAAAGTGTGTCTCTCCTGGCAGAGATATTTGAATCATTAACAGCCAGCCGTGAGGTGCCTGAAGATTGGAGGGTGGCAAATGTTGTGCCTTTGTTTAAGAAAGACTGCAGGGAAAAGCCTGGGATCTACAGGCCGGTGAGACTAACATCTGTTGTGGGTAAGTTGTTAGAAGGTGTTCTGAGAGACAGGATCTACAAGCATTTAGAGAGGCAAGGACTGATTAGGGGCAGTCAGCATGGCTTTATGATAGGCAAATCATGTCTCACAAATTCGATTGCATTTTTTGAAGGGATAACCAAGAATGTAGATGAGGGCAGTGCCATCGACGTTGTTTACATGGGCTTTAGCAAGACCTTTAACAAGATACCACTGCATGGTAGGTTATTGCATAAGGTTAAATCTCACAGGATCCAGGGTCATGTAGCCAATTGGATGCAAAATTGGCTTGATGACAAGATAGAGGGTGGTTGTAGAGGGTTGTTTTTAAAACTCGAGCCTATTGACCAGCGGTGTGCCTCAGGGTTCGGTGCTGTGTCCACTGTTATTTGTCATTTATATTAACGATTTGGATGAGAATTTAGGAGGCATGGTTCGTAAGTTTGAAGATGACACCAAGATTGGTGGCATAGTGGACAGTGAAGAAGGTTATCTAGGATTGCAATGGGATATTGATCAATTGGGCCAGTCGGCTGATGAATGGTAGATGGAATTTAATTTAGGTAAATGCAAGGTGATGCATTTTGGAAGATCGAACCGGGGCATGACTTACTCAGTTAATCATAGAGCTCTGGGGAGAATTATGGAATGAAGAGATCTGGGGATACAGGGCATAGCTCCTTGAAAGTGGAATCACAGGTGGACAGGGTGATGAAGAAGGCATTTGGCATGCTTGATTCCATTGGTCAGAACATTGAATACAAGTATTGGGACGCCTTGTTGAATTTGTACAAGACATTGATGAGGCCACACTTGGAATAATGTGTACAGTTCTGGTCACCCTATTATAGAAAGGATGTTATTAAACTAGAAAGAGTGCAGAAAAGATTTATTAGGATGCTACTAGGACTTGATATTTGAGTAATGAGAGGCTGGATAGATTGGGACTTTTTCGCTTGGAGCGTAGGAGGCATAGGGATGATCTTATAAAATAAAGAGGGGCATTAATCAGGTAGATAGTCAACATTTTTTTCCAAAGGTAGAGGGCATAGGTTTAAGGTGAGAGATACAAAAGGGTCCAGAGAGACAATTTTTTCACACAGGGTGGTGAGTGGAATGAGCTGCCAGAGGTAGTAGTAGAAGCGAGTACAATTTTGTCTTTTAAAAGCATTTTGACAGTTACATGGATAAGATGGGACATGGATATCGAGTGATATGGGCCAAATGCGGGCAATTGTGACTAGCTTATTAGTTAAAAAAAGGCGGCATGGACAAGTTGGGCCAAAGGGCCTGTTTCCATGCTGTTGCCTCTATGACTCTTGAGTACAGGTACGCATCAGTCTGACAGCGAACCCTGGGATTTCCCATGCTGTCTTCTGTGTGCACACCAGTTTGGAGACAGAAGTTCTCCAAATTCCCCATATAGTGCTCAGAAATAGAATTAGGGCTAGTTTAATAAAGAATAAAATGAAAGCCCCCCCCGCCGCCCCAAGCCTCTCCTTGTTACATAAAATCCTGGAGAACAGAGCTTACAACAGCATTATACTTATATAATCACTGTTAGCTCTTCAGAAAGTACTGTTTCATAAGGTAACTCAACCAGTGCTATAATGAAGGTTCATGCAATGAATATAGGTGATAGGTGAAGGCTATTAGATATTTCAAGCCTACTCTACTATTCCACTAGATAATGGCTAATACTGTACCTCAACATAATTTTCCCACATCATCCTTGTATCCTTTAATAACTAGATATCTATCGATCTTTGTCTTGAACATTCTCAATGAACTGAGTCTTCTGGGTAGAGTATTCCAAGGATTCACCACTTTCTGAGTGAAAAAAATCCTCCTCATCTCAGTCCTAATTGGCATAACCCTTACTCTGAGGCTATGCCCCCTGATATTAGACTCACTACCCAGGAGACGCATCTATTGACACCTATTCTGTTGAGCCCAAAAAGAACTGTATGCTTGAACGATATACGCTCTCATTCTTCTGATCTCCAGATATTCTCGGCCCAGTCTCATCAATCCTCATGGAATAGTCAGCCATATCAGGACTTAACCTGGTGTACCTTGCTTGCTTGTAGAGACCAAAGCACTGCATTGTACTTCAGGTGCTGTCCCCCTGCAAGGCTCTTAAAAATAGCAGCGTGTTTTTTTTACTCCTGTACTCAAATCTTAATGGATAAAATACAAGGAGTCAATGTTTAACATTTCATTCCAGAAAATAGTTCAATTTCCATAAAATAATTTGGCAACCAGAATTGTACACAGCACTCCAGGTGTGGTCTAATCAAAGCTCAATACAAGTTCAGCATAATTCCTTTATTTTCAATTCTGTCCCACCAGAAAGAAACTTTCCTGTTTTTTTGACTTGTTTCAAGCCTTTATATTTTCAGTGATTTGTGTATTTGCATTCCCTTTACATCTCCATCTTATTTAGATTCTTCTTATCTAAGTTCTGTGCAATTTACTTATTTTCCTTGCCAAAACAATTATCTATATCTATTAAAATTATGCACATTCTCCAGGTTTGTTAATATCTTTCCGGTAATTTATACAGTTCTCTGTGGTGTTGACAGCTCCTTTCTCAGTTTGTTGTCAAGTGCAGCATTATAAATTGTTTGATTCAAATCATTTTGAATCATTAATATAAAGAGTGAAGAACAGTGATCCCAGCACTTTTCATGCGGAGCACCGCTTTCTTCCTTCCGTGAATCTGAATAGCTATCCATCACCAATCTGCTCTGCTTTCCATCTCAAAGCCACAGAGTGGTCCACTCGTCTTATCATCCTCTGGCTGCATATGCTCTCACCATTATTAATTTATTGTGTTATCTTATCAAAATGACTCTTTAAAATCCAGGCAAATGATATTTGCTCCATTATACTTATATAATCACTGTTAGCTCTTCAAAAAATATGCACAAAGGTTGGCCAAGCAGAATGTTTCCTTTGAAATCCATGCTTAATATTAAATATTCTGTTTTTAGTTTATAAACGCTCATGTTTTCCATCTCTAATTTTGTAGGGATTCTGCAATTTTTCAGTCACCAATGTGCTACGCAGATCTGTTCTGTCTTGCTTCTTAAATTTAATATTCTTCATGCACTACACCTTTCTTCGAAAGAGTTGTGCAAAACTTTAGCAATGCCTCTGCTATCTCTTCCCATTTAAAATGTGTGGATGCAATCTGTCCAGACCAGGGATTTTAAACTTTCTAAGTTTATTTAGTTCATTTACTCTTGTACCTCTTGATTTTCAGTGGACTTAGCTAATTCAGTGTCATGTCCACCTGTCCTTTTTTTCTTTGGTAAATAATGATCATTGCTTGTGCACACTAAGTAGGCCTTCTCTTTTTGCGACTTCTGTTTTTTTATTTATGCACCAATAAAATACTTTGCCATTTTCTATTCCTTGATTATATAATTCCTCTGCTCTCTTGTCTTCAATCTCTCCTCTCAACTTTACCTTTTCTCCTTTACCATGCTCTTCCTTGCAGTCCATGTACTCTTATTCACAGCCACTAAAAAAACACCCTTAGTCAAACCTATTACCCTGGTCTTTGTCAGCCTTAAGTGCTCTTCAAGCAGCATTTTGAAGCCTGTGATACAGTATTGTTAACATTGCTCAGATCTTTCCTAACTTTTTCTACTTTTATCTGCTCGAGTTCATTCTCTATTACTAGATCCAGCAGTGAATCCTCCCATCTTATAACTTGGTTAGAAAGGGACCCGATTCGTGTCGCAAGGGAACGCAAATCCCTTATCCCCGTTACATACCTCTTCTGGTCAATTAATATCAGGGAAGTTGAAATCCTCAATTGATTATTATTCTGTGTTTTTGTTAATTTTGTTATGTTTTATATTTTTTTCCACCCCTCTTTCACTATTAGGGGCGGGATTTCCTGGCTACGCTTGCCCCAAAATTGGAAAATCCTGCCTGAGGTTAACGGACCTTTGCATGGTCTGCCCCTGCTGCTACAATTACCGTGGTGGGTGGGGCGGGAGAATTCCTCCCGAGGTGTCTGTATACTACCTTATTAATGTGTTTCAATCTTTATTATCAATTAACTCTCGATATGGACTGTATTTCTGTGTCGCTAATAGTCACATCACTTTTTTCTAATCCTGTACTGTTTTCCTTAATGCTGCCATTTCCACTTCCCTATTTTTGCGAATGAAGTTACACCCTGCAAAGTTTCATTCACCCCTGATATTTCTGTTGCAATGTCTCAGTAATCTTAACTATCTCTCACTCAACGCATTATTGCCTCCAGTTTCCTGTTTTAGTGTGGAGCCTGTGCATTACTGTCCAGACAGTTCAGCTTATTTTTAATGGCAGTTCCTCTTTATTTTCAGTCATCATTCCACACTTATGCTCCATAGTTTTGTTACCTCCTTCTGTCCAAGTCCTCAGTTGATTCTTTCCTATCCTTTTCGGTTTTCTCTACATTTATGCTGATTTCTTTTTCTTTCCTTCCCTGTCTCACTATTTTGAAGTACTTGTCATCTCCGTGTGAACCCACTGCACTGAAACATGGGGACCCTATTCCTTTCCCAGTACTTGCAGCCATGTCCAGTGGAAGGGAACCTCTCCTTGCCAAACGAGCTCTTTAGCCACATACAAATTCTCCTAAAATGACTGCCAGTTTTCACTTGACTCAGGTAAAAGGGAGAATTCCCCCCACAAGCACAGGGGAGGGAATCCTGCTATTTAGTTTTTCCCCTAATGCTCGATATTCCCTCAGAAGAATGTCTTCCCTTTTCCTGCCTATGTTGTTTGTTCTGCATGGATCACTACAACTGGATTAACCCTCTCCCATTCCAAGTTCATTCCCTGCCACCATGCATTATCCCTTACCCTGGCACCTATGAGATTCTGCTTCATGGCTGCAGAGGATGCTGTGTGTTCCCCAAGGAGCGAATCTTCTATTGCTGCTACATGTTTATCCTGCTCCTTCCTTGCTGTACAGCCTCTGAATAATGAAAGGTGCATTGTAACTGTTTTGTTACCTGATACATTGCACCTCTTGAACAGGGCTAGTTTTGAAGTGATTTCGATGTCAACCTCTCCCAACGTTTCAATGGAAATTCCTCCCCCTCCCTTATGTTTATGAGAGCTAGAGAATCTGAAGACAGATATTTCATACATTTGTGGGAATCTGAAATGGATTTCACTGTTCACAGTCCCAACAGTTAGCCTGCCCTGTCATTTCTAATCTTTTCTATAATTTTCAGTTATCTGTATTAGATTTTATGTGTTTATGAAAATATCTATGAGGTTATCTCCTTAAGCAATTAAGTTGATAATGATAATATATATAATACATATTGAAATATGTACCCACCAATCCCGTTACTGTCCCGTTATACCCTTGCTTGATTTTTAAAAATAGTCACTGAACATGTCAGTGCAAAGAGTGTGATTAATTCTCAATGATGGAGATGTCTGTTCATCAAATTGCTCCTTTTTTTTTCAAGTGTTTCCTCTCACATCCAATGGGGGAAAAAATGTATCTATCTTGAGGTTTATTTCAGTTTGTTTCTCACTGTCTGTTTGTATTTAGACTGGGAAGAAATAAACTGGGAGACTCGGGAGTGAAAGTACTGGCCGAAGCTCTAAGAAACCCAGAGTGTAAAATACAGAAGCTGGAGTAAGTATTTTGAGATTGTGCTTGTAATGCTAAATTATTACAAGTGTAATTATTGATGGGCACCACGTTTTTGCCTCTGACTTATGTTATTTTTCTTTGTCTCCCCAATCACCAGGCTGAAGAGTAATGCTCTCACGGAAGCTTGTGCTGAGGACCTTGCCTCTGCTCTTGGTACAAACCAATCACTGACAATTCTGTCCCTGAGCAATAATAAACTGGGAGATACAGGACTGAAACTAATATCAGTGGCTCTGAGGAGCCCGGAATGTAAAATACAGACGTTGGTGTAAGCATCATATTGTGCTATTAATAAGTGGATGCCAGACACGATTAATGTCGGTAATTGTAGTAAACACTGAAAATTTACCCTGTTTTCTGTTATTTCATTTTCTGATCCCCAGGCTGAAGAACAACTCTCTCACAAACTCTTGTACCGAAGACCTCGCCTCTACTCTCGGCACAAACCGATCACTGATGGACCTGATCCTGGGTGGTAATAAACTGGGTGATGCAGGAGTCAAACTACTGTCTGCAGCGCTCAGGAACCCAGAGTGTAAAATACAGAAACTGTTGTAAGTTTGAAATTTGTGTGTGTAATAACTGAATATCTGACAATTTAGTTACTATAATGATCCAGAATAACATTATTAAAAGCACTGGAGATTTGCGCTGATCCCTTTGCGTCTCTATTTTGTCGTAGGCTATGGGATGTTGGAATCACAGATTCTTGTGCCGAGGATCTCACTTCTGCTCTCAGTGTAAACCAGATATTGACAGATCTAAACCTGGGGTCAAATTCCTTCACAGACCGATCTGTCCCTGCTTTCTCCAACCTCATACAGACCTGTAGGAGTCTGAAGTGGATTTGGTGAGTGCTTGTATACACTTTTAGTTTATAACCAATAAATGAATTTCTCACTAATAGGTAATATTTGTTGGATTCATATGCAATAGTTACTGCAGATTTTCACAGTAACTTCATTGCAGTGTTAATGTAAGCCTACTTGTGACTAATAAACTTTACTTACACTGTTCAATTTATTTCTTGTCCTTTCATCTGTTTCAGGTTGGGGCGAAATCGGTTCAGTCCAAGCAAAAAGAGACATCTAAAATTACTGCAGAACTCCAGACCAGGACTGAGTGTGGAAGTGTGAATATTTCAATTTATAAACAATACTGGTGTGATTATATGAACATTTTAGGCTGATTTTCTGTCCCTTCACTGAATCAGCCACACTTCAGGTTTACATCCTATTGGCCAATTACCAGTGTCCAGCTCAAACTGCGCGAATGTCATTCCCTATTTTCACTGCCAGAGACTCAGCAGCAGGGTCAATGGTCACAACTGCCTGGCCCCACAGTGCTGCTTCTGCAGGATACCCAGGATTGAACTTCCCTAATTGAAGCACAGAGGAAATCCACAGAAAGAAAGGGTTCGAAGTTAGCCTGGCCTGCATCAGGACACAGACAATTGCACTCAGTGTTTCTGGGTTTTGTAACTCCATTAACATTTCACTCCGTATCAATGCCCCGTAATCCCTCTGACGAGTGAACATTTATTCAGGTAGGGAATAAGATACATCCAGCTGCGATAGATTCCAGCTTCCAACAGGGGCCAAGATCCGGTGTGTAGGATCATCCAGGGAGGGTATCCTTTGGGCAGATTGCTGAAATTGATGTCTCCAAGATGGGTCAGCAAGCTGAGAGGAGAAGTGTGCAAATTGCCACATGGGAACCCTGCCATTCTGTATGGGTAACTTTGAGCTTTTGCAGTGTTTCAGTACTCTGAATGTCCTGTGTTTCTGGCACCAATATGAGAACAGGTACTGGCGTTACCAAGTAAATTAAAATTTGCATATTTAGTTTGGTTGGAGTTATTGTCTATCATGAGATTGTGAAAAGAGTTGATGACACCCCCTACATACAACATCCTGTGGAAATAGAGGGATTAATCAAAGGACTTAAATTAAACTGTACTTGGGTAGCTTTGTAAAATGATATCGACTTGGAAATATTTCAAACTTTTGTTAACCTTCACCTCTGCGTCGCTGCCTCTTGGAAAAAATAAAGAAACTGATTAAAATTATTATTTTGTGCTGTTGAATTAAATAGTTCATTATCTTAACAAGTGCATCCCATGAGTTAAATTTTGAAAA
Source organism: Mustelus asterias (assembly GCF_964213995.1). Taxonomy (NCBI): domain Eukaryota; kingdom Metazoa; phylum Chordata; class Chondrichthyes; order Carcharhiniformes; family Triakidae; genus Mustelus; species Mustelus asterias. The sequence goes on from NC_135816.1 coordinate 93,445,806, forward strand.
TGCCTATACTTTTATAGAGTTCAGCCAAAGGCCTTTAATCATTTGCCTTCAGCAGATACAGCTGAGTGGATCAAAAGCAGGTCCAATGAGGAAAAGCCAGAGAGAGCCTGGTGAACAGGAGCATAATTGGGAACACAATATTCAAGGGTATTTGACATGGTGGAATGACGTGAAGAAAGGAAAGGAATGAGGTGTATCTCTGTTAATTATAGAATCAGAATTAATGAGATCAGTACAGTAGTGTGCGATGATTTTGGTGTGTGGGAGGGGTGTCTCGGTCAGGATCTAAGTGCATGTGTTTGTACAGTTGAGAATCTGGAGCATCGAAGGTGTTTCATGGAGCACAGGAAATAAGTTATTGAAAGTGAATCATTTCCAAGGTATGCTTTGCCTGATACAGGTTTTGTCAATATTGTGGATGTGATCTTTTGGAACGATTTGACTTGTACAGTGGTGCATAATAGGTAATAGTACACCCGCAATCCATTTTACACCCAGCATAACATCCATTGAAGCTTGCCCTTGAGTTGAAACTCTTAGCTTACCAATTATGTACCACTTCGGCTCAATTTTCAGACTGGCAGAGTTGTTCAGGAGGAGTGGAAACCTAAAAAGTAACACTGAATGAAATTGGTCACATCCATCGGGAAGCTCCTTTTAACATCGGGACCAATGTTTTCTCTCTCCCCACCACCCTTAACAAAAAGGCTGGACCTCTACAGGTATTCAATCTTTCACTGGCCTCTTCACCAATGCCCTACCCTCTTTGGTCTGACCTCATGACCATGCCCTAAGACGACCAGAATGTATCGAGTCCTGGAATGCCAGTAATTAGGCTGTGGGGAGAGCTTGCAGTTCCAGTCTTGTCCTCTACATAATCTTTTGCTGCAGGGACTAGGGCTTTTGCCAGAGTGTTAAATGGCTGTGGGGCAGGCTCTGCTGACTTCTGAGCTGGTGGAAGAGAAAATATCACCATCCTAAAAATCCTGGCCATGATTTTTTTATGGATAGAGTTCGAAGACTTTGCTATTACAATACTTTTGCATGGTCACTCTTGCTTGTGCATAAAGGAAAGCTCCAGTGGGAGGGACATGTATAATAAATCATTAATGAAGCATCCATCACAGGAACATTTGGAAGGAAGAATGTGAACTCACTGTCCTTTTACGTCATCAAATTGTATTCCAATTTTGGAGCTTTGTCTATCTGAATAACAAAAGTCTCTGCTCCCATACTTATTTCATGTGGTTTTTTTCTGATGGATGTTACATTTCTTGACAATTCCTCGCAAACTTAATCAGATTTTTCTCCCACACAATATTTTGTTCAATATCTATGTGCAAAAGACAGACCAGTTTCTGTTGCCAAGACATTTCTTACATTTAGGTTCACAATTTACCAGACCCCCTATAATTCAATTGCACAGTGGACAATTAGTAAGGCAATACCTTCCAAGTAGTCATACTCTTATCAGCAAATTGATCCAGAAGTAACAGGAATATTTTATGTTATGTAAAACTTATTTATTGCAGAAATTATAGTGAAGTGTGAAAAACATCAGTATTTTAACTGACAGTATGTTCTGAATATTTTCCCTGCTACACAGCCTATTTTAGGACCATGTGAGTAAGTGTGAAGTACAGGACCTGCCTTGAATGTGTTGCATGTCAATAGGGTTCACGCTATGTTGAACTATGAAATTTTTATATCAATGTGAGATGCTATATCAGTTGTTGAATCGGAATGGTTATTACACATAAACAGTATGTGTTCATGCTTGTTCTCTGCAAAGAAAATCCAACTCAAACAGTCCCCCAACTTTTCCCTTTGAGTGTTTATCCAATTTTGTTTTGAAAACCACATTGAATCTGCCACCATCACCCTCTCATGCAATGTTTTCCAAATCCTAAACATATACATGAAAAAAAAAAAATCCTATTGTGGTCATTGCCTCTTTGGCCAATTGCATTAATATTGACCCAGACTGAGCAATAATTCTCTCCCGCAGTGGAAAAGAAGAATGTGTTGGAGCAAAGTGTTTTCACTAATTTCAACTCATACATAGTTAGACTCATAGGGTAATTTATGGCACAGAAGAAGACCACTTAGGTCCTAGGAACAGAGGAATTAGGAGCAGAAATAGACAAAACCAGCCTTTTAGGCTTCCTTGTTATTCAATCAGATCATAGCTGATCTCTCCTTGGTCTCAAATCCACCGCCCCACCTGTTCCCCATAACTCCTTATCCATTTGTTTATTAGGATATATCTATCTCCTTGAAACCATTCAATGAGTCAGACTCCACTGTGCTAAGGGGAAGCGAGTTCCACAAATTCACCACCCTCTGCGAGAAGTAATTTGTCCTCATCTCAGTTTTAAATCTACCGCCTCTTAACTTATACCTGTGACCTCTCAGTCGAGATTACCCCATAAGAGGAAACATTGGTCTACATTTACTTTATCAATCCCTTTAAAAAATGTATGTACCTTGATCAGATTCCCTCTTATCCTTCTAAACTCCAGTGATTATAAGCCCAAACTGTTTAATCTCTCTCATACAAAGAACAGTACAGCACAGGAAACAGGCCCTTCGGCCCTCCAAGCCTGTGCCGCTCCTTGGTCCAACTAGACCAATCGTTTGTATCCCTCCATTCCCAGGCTGCTCATGTGACTATCCAGGTAAGTCTTAAACGATGTCAGCGTGCCTGCCTCCACCACCCTACTTGGCAGCGCATTCCAGGCCCCCACCACCCTCTGTGTAAAATACATCAGCCCTTTCATCCCCAGAAGCAATCTGATGAACCTCCCCTTAACTGCCTCCAATGCCACCATATCATTCCTCAAATATGGAGACCAAAACTGGACACACTACTCCAGATGTGGTCTCACCAATACCCGAGACAACTGCAATAATACTTCTCTTATGGATTGATGCTGGCTTTGGGTAGAGCAATCGAGTCAGCCACACTCTCCTGCCACAGTGAAAGCGAGTGCTTGTGATGTAATGAAATTCTCACACGGGAATTCTTAAACAAAGCATGACTGAGCCAAAATGCATGAGCCAACCTGGCCCAAATCTCCCAGTCATTTTTAATGTGCATATTGACATTGTCTTTGAAGATTTCTGTGATCTTACCTTTTTGTGACTTTTCAACCTATTCTTTCAAGCTGGCATGAAAGAGTAAAAAGAATATCACTTAAGATTGTTGGGTGCAAGGAACATTTAGGACAGAGTTCCTTTTCATGGCAGTAGCTTCTGGACCGAGGAAGGTTTTAAATGGTGAAGTTTTTTTATTAAGTGAGTGGGTTAGTGAATGGCTGAGTAGCCAAGTGGATGAGTGAATTGATGAGATGCATTAGTGGATGAGTAGTTGCGTGGGTAAGGTTGATGAATGGATGAGTGAGCAAGTGGATGAGGTAGGTTGGTGATGGCAGACAGGTGGTTGATATCTAAAGACAGGTCATCTCAGGATTTGGTGATGGGGGACAGGTTATCATTTTCGGGGCTCAGTTGAAGTATGCTGCCGAATCACTGAGCTAGACCAAGTGTTAAGGTAATATTTCCTGAGTAATTAGGTAAGTTCCACATATCTTGGCAAAGTCAAATCATCAAAAATCAATCAAAAATGTCAATCATCATCATCGGATTGCAATGCCTTGCCCGAGTTGGACAAGATTCAGGCCTTGTCACCGAAACCCAGCTTTGAAAGGCAACTATGTCAAATTGATGGAGTGCACAACACCTGTTTCATGGTCAGTTAAGTGTTCCAATTGAAATTTAACGGTCCTTGACTGGCCAGTAGGATTGGAGGTCGCAGGGGTCAGAACCCTGTGGGTACAGTCACACGGGATCAGAGGAGAGCTGGCAAGATGGATACAGAACTGGCTTGGCCATAGAAGTCATGATGTGGAGATGCCGGCATTGGAGTGGGGTCAGCACAGTAAGAAGTCTCACAACACCAGGTTAAAGTCCAACCAGTTTATTTGGTAGCAAATGCCACTCGCTTTCGGAGCGCTGCTCCTTCGCCAGGTAAGTGGGAATTCTGTTCACAAACAGGGCATATAAAGACAAACTCAATTTACAAAATAATGGTTGGAATGTGAATCTTTTCAGGTAATCAAGTCTTAAAGGTACAGACAATGTGAGTGGAGAGGGTGTTAAGCACAGGTTAAAGAGATGTATATTGTCTCCAGACAGGACAGTTAGTGAGATTTTGCAAGCCCAGGCAAGTCGTGGGGGTTACAGATAGTGTGACATGAACCCAAGATCCCAGTTGAGGCCATCCTCGTGTGCGGAACTTGGCTATCAGTTTCTGCTTAGCGACTCTGCGTTGTCGTGTGTCGTGAAGGCCGCCTTGGAGAACGCTTACCCGAAGATCAGAGGCCGAATGCCCGTGACCGCTGAAGTGTTCCCCAACAGGAAGAGAACACTCTTGCCTGGTGATTGTCGAGCGGTGTTCATTCAGAAGTAGGCCATTCAGCCCATTGAATCTATATTGACTCTGATAGAGCATTCCAAGACCGCCCTATCCCCATAACCCCACGTATTTGCCCCGCCAATCCCCCAAACCGCCTTGGGACACAAATGGGCAATTTAGCATGGTCAATTAACATAACCCGCACATTTCTAGACTGTGAGGGGAAACTGGAGCGCCCAGAGGGATCCCACACAGACACGGGGACAAGGTGCATACCCCACACAGTCAGTGACTCAAGGCCGGAATCAAATCCAGGTCCCTGGCACTGTGAGGCAGTCGTGCCAGTGACTGCCACTGCGGCTGGTTTGAAATCCTGGCATGAACTCAGTGTTAAAAGTGGAGTGTAGGCTCTGGTCAACCAGATCTGTGAGAAAACAAACTGATTTTAGAATGTAGTTCGCTAATTGAATATTTTGCTACGAGAGAAGATTTTAAAGCTATTTCAGGGAGTGGAGTTTAGACCTGCTCATAAAACAAACTCTGGGAAAATTCTGAGGATAAATCTGCAAATATAGACCTTGGGTGCTGATGCGATGATTGTATCTTCAAGTGTATTTTTGCCATCTGCATTAATCTCAAACCTGTGTGTAAATATTAATTTAAAGGAGTAGAACAGTACTATATTACATCCATTGTTTAATAACTGTTTTCCTTGTGTTGTTAAAAACTAATCAGTTATCCTGTGACTCCATTTCCTCCTGTTACATAAACAAAAAAAAACTGTTACGATCTTTTGAACTAGGATTCCATTCTGGCATCCTCCTATCCAGTTCTAACACCCAGATAGATAGATAGCACATTCTGACCTCTCTGTGAAACTAGCAGGGAGCATTTAAGTACACCAAGTTAGATCTTAATCACGTGTACTAGCAGCTGGATTTGGATGAAGATTTTCAGAGGTTGGTCATTAGCCATATGAACAAAGGGTTATACCAGTATACATGTTTATGTTTTATCTCTGGGCTCTCATTGGCCTGTGCCATTTTTCAGCATTCAATGGACAAATTATTGTGGGGCCTCCCCAAAGTATTGCTATACCTGGATGAAGTTCTAATTGGTGGAGTGTCCCCTGAGGAGCAAAACTGGAAGAGGTCGTAAAAAGATTTAAAGAAGTGGGCATCCATTTATAATAAGAGAAATGTGATTTCCAGGCAGATGTAGTTCATACATGGGTTTCAGGTGAGGCACCAAGGGCCTACATCTCTTAGAGCACAAGGTTAAAGCCATGGAGGATTTACCACTGCTTTAAAATGTAACAGAGTTAAAATTGTTCAGAGGGATGGTGAATTATGCTGGCAGATTCCTGCAAAATGTGTGTACAACTTTAGCCCCACTACATCAGCTTTTGAAGAAGCTTCAATGATGGAAAAGAGGCACAAAAAGGGGTGTTTGCTAAAGTAAAGTAAGCCTTGCAGTCATCACCACTATTTATATATATTGATCCGAACAAAGCTGTGATGCATCACCATATAGAGTGGGAACAGTTCTGTCCCACAAGATGACACACAAAATTGAAAGGCCAATTGTTTTTGTGTGAAGAACCTGATCAGATGTTGAGAAGAGGTATTCTCAAATTGAAAAAGGGAGTCTGTTGATAATTTATGCAGTGAAGTTTCATATATAGTATATATATATATACATATATACACACACATATCACAATACGATCAGATCACCAGCCACTGTTCGCTTTATTCCAAGAGGATACTGGTGCCATCAGTCTGCTCTGTGGGGTGCAGAGGTGGGCTTTATTGTTTGCTTCGTACAACTACTCTTTCCAGCAGAGGCCAGGGATGCAAATATGCAAATAAATGGTCAATAATGGGTAAGTTATGAGTTTCAGCCAGGGCAAGGCAGCATCAGCCTCGCCCACTGTAGCATACAATTATGGGGATACAAGTGGGAAGGTCATCAGATAAATTTATTGCAATGGCTGGCCCACCACGCCCCAACCTCCCTGCCTACAAGCCCAACAGTGGGGGAATGTAAAACTTTGCCCCATCTCTCTCAGATAATATCATATTATGGACATTTCTAGTGGAGAAACAAACATATCCTTTCCATTTTGATATTTCTCGTAATTTATTAAAATTCAATTTTGCATCAGAACATGTTGAAATTAAACCAAAGTATAGCTTCAAAGCTATTTTGTCTGAATATAAAGCATTTTTATCCGGATGTCTCCATTAAGCAAGAATAAAAATCACTTTCATTTACAGTGCATTTGTTTCAATCAAACTCATCTTTAATATTCCCTAAACTCAACAACGTCAATTGAAATTGTTGCTGTAAAGCATATTGGCAGGCAGTACAAAATCAGCTTTGTCTTACTGGCCGCTTGCTATCCCATTCCAGTTTCTTTGAAGTCAATGGAAGTGAATGTTGATCTGGGTGTAATAATGGGTTGTGAATGCAATATTAACTACTTTGCACCACTGCGGAAGAAAAATTGTTAGTAAAGATCACATTCACAATGTTGCAAAGAAACAAATTCTGTATCAGGGCGTTGTTTGCTTTTAAAGTCAATGCATACCAGTGAAATATTTCACTTTTAATATCTTGTTATTTCCTGCCTTTCATGGACCATCTACAATGCTTCAGCTGCGTAAAAACAAATGCACTTATGCCCTGAGCCCCCCCATGCCAAAATAATTGCACACTAGTGTACTGATCTCAATGTTATTCTCTTGCTAACAGAGTTACACCTCATCCTTTCCCTTTTTGTCATCCCAAAATGTCAAATACACTTCAATATTTAGTTCCCACCTGTGCTCCTATTTGCGTGGCTTTTCCTGACAACACCGAGTATTGATCCATTCAGCTATATCTGCTGAAGGCAATGATTAAAGGCCAATGACAGAAACTCTCTGAAAGTACAGACATTCTTAAATTTTAAGTTGCTAAGAAGTCCTAAGATGCACTTGTTAAGGTAATGCACCATGTAAGTCAACAGCACACAACAATAATTTTCAACAGTTTATTTATTTAATCCAAGAAGCAGCGATGTAGAGGCAAAGTTTAACAAAGTTTGAAACATTTTCAAGTTTTAAGTTTACTTGTCAGTGTATAGTAGACGTATATCATTTTACAAAAATACACAAGTATATTTTAATTCAAATTATTTTATTAATCCCTCCATTTCTGCAGGAAATTCCGGGGCGGGGAGGGTGGGGGGCTGGGGTCATCAATCTCTTTTCACAATCACATGATAGAAAATAACTCAATGTAAACTTCAATTGAAACTAGGTATGCAACATTTAAGTTACTTGATAACGCCAGTACCTGTTCTCATATTGGTGCCAGAAACAGGACATTCAGAGTTCTGAAACACTGCAAAAAGTCATACCCATACAGAATGGCAAGTTTCCCACATGTCATTTTGCACAGTTCACCCTCTCAGTTTGCTGACCCATCATGGATGCATCAGTTTCAGAAATCTCCACGAAGGATACCCTCCCTGGATGACCTAGACACTGGATCTTGGCCCTTGTTGGGATGGTGGTCACAGTTAGACATATTTTATTCCCATCCTGAATTCTCGAAGGTTCATTTGTCAAAGGGATCACTGGGCACTACTATTGAGCGAAAATATTTCTTACTGTTGTCGCAAAACCCAGAAATACTGAGTGTAATTTTCTTTGTGCTACCTCAGACTAAGCTGTATTATTGACTCTGTCTGCATGTCCATTCGTACTCCAATTAGCAAAATTCAGTCCTGGGTATCCTGCAGAAGCAGCACTGTGCGGCCGGGCAGTTGAGTCTCCTGACCCTTCTGGTGGTTCTCTAACATCAAAGTGAGGAATGGCACTCACGCAGCTTCAACTGGAATCTGGTAATTGGTGATCAGGATGTAAACGTGAAGTGTGGTTAATTAAAGTGAAGCAACAGAAAATCAGTTTTAAATGATCATATAATCACACGAGTAACATTTATGAGCTGAAACATTCAAACTTCCACACTTAGTCCTAGCCTGGAGTTCTGCAGTAATTTCCGGTGCGTCCTTTTGCTTGGAATGAAAAAAATTCACCCCAGCCTGAAACAGATGAAAGCTCATACAAGAACTTCAAAACTACTAGCAATTTTTGGGACAAACTGCCTTTTAGACTAGCCTGATGAGAAAGTTGAAATGGAGAACACATTTCACTGTATACGACAGTAAGGCATTCCAGCACATTGAACAGTGTAACAGGGAGACTGCAGCAAATATTTCCGTATGAGTTAAAGAAAAATTATCCATAAGTGATAAATCTAATCTATTGTTTATCAATTGAACGTATGCACAAGCACTCACCAAATCCACTTCAGCCTTCTACAAATTTGTTGTAGGTTGTAGAAAGGTTGTAGAAAGCGGAGACAGATCGGCCTGTGACGGAATTTGATCCCAGGTTTCAATCTGTCAATATACGGTTTATTCTGAGAGCAGAACTGAGATCCTCGGCTCAAGAATCTGTGATTCCAACATCCCATAGCCTACGACAAGAGAAAGATGCAAAGGGATCAGTGCAAATCACCTGTGCTTATTAATAACACCACTCTGGATCATTACAGTCACTAAATTATCAGAAATCCAGTTATAATACACAAAATCTCACGCAACTTGGAACTTAAAACAATTCCTGTATTTTACACTCTGGGTTCCTGAGGGCTGCAGACAGTAGTTTGACTCCTGCATCTCGCAGATCATTACTACCCATGATCATGTCTGTCAGTGAATTGAGAGTGTAGGCGAGACTTTTGACACTTTAAATTATGACAGAATTGTTCTTCAAACTGGGGATCAGAAAGTGAAATCACAGAAAACATGGGTAAATTTTCACTTTTTACTACAATTACTGACGCTGCTAGTGTCTGCCATCCAGTTATTAGGAGCATAATATCATGCTTTGGTCTTAACACCAATGCTTGTATTTTACACACCGGCTCCCTCAGAGCCACTGATAATAGCTTCACTCCTGCATCTCCCAGTTTAATACTACTCAGGGAAAGACTTACCAGTGTTTGGTTTGTACAGTGTTGCTGCACCTGCTGCACAATCTGTTTTAACACTTATACAGAGGACAAAGAATTGTGAAGAGACTTCTTGTTAGTACAATAATATTTATTTACACACAATTATTAATCACCTACCCAATCAACAAAAAGTTATCTTACAGAATACTAAAGTTCAAGTCCAATACTAGACCTTCACTTAACATTTGCGTGACTGGCAAGTACCCAGACAGATATATATTTTTTTGTTTATATATCCAATTCAATCCAATCAAAGTCCAATTCAAAGTCTCGGCAAGTGAGACATTCCAGATCCAAGGTGACAAGATAGGCCTCTGACTTCCTGTCTTGGGCTTGATCCACATTAACCAAGCTGATTGGAGCAGGCATTGCACCTTCTCCAAGGCTTGGTCTCATTTGCATCTTAGCCAAAAGGCCGAGATGCCGCTTTAAAAAATTGCTTCAAATGAAGCCTTAGTGCAACCACGTGACTTCAACCAAGTGCAGAATGGCAATACTACACTTGATCTTAGCCAAAAGGCCGAGAAGCGTTTTGGCCTTTATATGCATGTTGTTCTCCATTGTCCTCTGGTCCTTTGGCCTGGTCTGATACTCTGGCTCTTGTCTTCCTTCCTTCTTGAGTGTGGTGGCTCTCCTCATGCTAGTTGTTGCTGATGATGGTCACTGTTGTTGTCATTCGTTCGTTGGGAGAGAGAGAGAGAGAGAGAGAGAGATTCTTCTGTTGTGCAGCACTTTTTATCCCTCCTTGGTTTTGTGTCCATTTGGGTGATCTCTTGATCCTTGTCAATCAATTGATCAGGGCTTGATCACCCTGTTCAATAAGAGTCCAATCAGGTGCTGCCACAACAATCTTTGGGTGTGTACCCAACGGACATGCCAGTGCTGGAGGAACGTAGATAACATACCTCCCTCCAAATAAGGGATTAAGGCTCCCCTTTGCCTGGCAAACAAGTATGCTTGACCAGAGAACATCGATTGTCTTTGGGATGGCCTATTTCCTGTATATTCAGTTGTCTGAGCTGCAGCCTATTTATCTCTGTCCTTTTTCTTTTGAGGCTGCAGCCTGCCTGTTTCAGTGCTTGTCCAATTATCTCAGCATGTTCTGTAAATCGCCATTTTAGGTGACCTGTTTGGCCACAACAGAGAGTAGACGGTAGCATAGTGGTTAGCACTGCTGCTTCACAGCTCCAGGGACCTGGGTTCAATTCCCGGCTCGGGTCACTGTCTGTGTGGAGTTTGCACATTCTCCTCGTGTCTGCGTGGGTTTCCTCCGGGTGCTCCGGTTTCCTCCCACAGTCCAAAGATATGCGGGTTAGGTTGATTGGCCATGCTAAAATTGCCCTTAGTGTCCTGAGATGCAAAGGTTAGAGGGATTAGCGGGTAAAATATGTAGGGATATGAGGGTAGGGCCTGGGTGGGATTGTGGTCGGTGCAGACTCGATGGGCCGAATGGCCTCTCTCTGCACTGTAGGGTTCTATGATTCTATGATTCTGGAGGCAAGATCCTCGGCAGAAGCGTCTGTGAGCGTCAGCTTGGGGATTGGGGTGGGGGGACGGGGGGGTGTGGGGACGGGGGGGGGTGGCGGGGCGGGGCGGGGGTGGTTGGTGGAAGGCAGAGAGAGAGAGGGAAAGGAATAACATGAGTCAGAATAAAGCCACAGTGCCCATTATTACCTACACTATAATAATTTAGCGCACAATCCAACAGTCTGATACTTACCCCAGTCTCTCAATTTTGCAGTCTGGATTTAGCAGAGATTCAGACACCATTTTCACCCCCGAATCACCCAGGTTATTCCTCCCCAGGCTAAACACAGACAGGCATTGAGAAACAAATTGAAATTAACTGAAAAGCAGACACATGTATTTTCCTTTTTGATGTGAAGAGAAACAGTGGGGGAAAAAGACTGAGGAACAGATATTTGTCACCTCTGTGCAGCTCCTGATATCTACAGGGACTATCAAAAATCAGGCAAGGGTGTAATGAGGCAGCAGGGAGAATAATATGTATATTCGTAATTGCTTAATGAAATAGCCTATTTTATATTTTCATGAATAAACATCTTAAATACAGATAACTGAAAAATATTAGAAATGTCAGGGAAGACTAAGTGGCAGGACTGTAGACAGTGAGGCCATTTCTGATTCCCACAAGTATATGAAATACCTACCTTCAGCCAGTGGATCAGAGACAGAAAGATCTGAAACAAATAGGATGGGGGAATTTCAGTTGCAAACTTGGGAGTGACTGGGATCAAAGTCCCTTCGATAGGAGCCTTGTTTAACAGGTGCAAAGTACCAGGTAACAGGACAGCTACAATATAATCTATTGTTACTTAGCGGCTGTGGAACTTGTGCGTTGCTGAACAGACTCTTCAGCTCATTTTAATAGCAGTTCCTCTTACTTTATTTTCAACCATCATTCCACATTCATGTTCCAAAATTTCCACTAGTCTCCTTTCCATCAATTTCAGTTTATTCCTTTGTCTTCTCCTGGGCTCTGTTTGTCACAGTCATTCAGCCTCTGATCTTTGGGTTAGCGTTCTCCAAGGCGGCCTTCACGACACATGACAACACAGAATCGCTGAGCAGAAACTGATAGCCAAGTTCCGCACACATGAGGGTGGCCCCAACCAGGATCTTGGGTTCATGTCACACTATCTGTAACCCCCACGACTTGCCTGGGCTTGCAAAATCTCACTAACTGTCCTGGCTGGAGAGAATTCACACTTCTTTAACCTGTGCTTAACCCTCTCTCCACTCACATTGTCTGCACCTGTAAAGACTTGATTACCTGTTAAGACTCACATTCCAACCATTATCTTGGTTGGAATTTGGTTGGTGTCTATATATGCCGTATTTGTGAAACAAATCCTGCACTCACCTGATGAAGGGGCAGTTCTCCGAAAGCTTATGCTACCAAATAAATCTGTTGGACTTTAACCTGGTGTTGTGAGAGTACTTGGGCGGCACGGTAGCACAGTGGTCAGCACTGGGTTCGAATCCCGGCTCGGGTCACTGTCTGTGTGGAGTTTGCACATTCACCCTGTGTCAGTGTGGGTTTCCTCCGGGTGCTCCGGTTTCCTCCCACCGTCCAAAGATGTGCGTGTTAGGTTGATTGGCCATTCTAAATTGCCACTTAGTGTCCCGGGATGCATAGGTTAGAGGGATTAGTGGGTAAATATATAGGGATATAGACATATGGCCTGGGTGGGATTGTGGTTGGTGCTGACTCGATGGGCCAAATGGCCTCTTTCTGCACTGTAGGATTCTATGATGATACTTACTGTGCCTACCCCAGTCCAACGCCGGCAATTCCACATCCTGTTTGTCTATGTTTATGCTGATTGCATTTACTGTGTACCCTTCCCCATCTTATTAGTTTAAAGTCTTTGTCATCTCCATTTGGACCCTCTCCGCCAGAAGGAGAGAATCCAAAGGAACGGGAGGATTCGCTAATTTGGAACACATAGCATCTTCTGCAGCCACAGGTAAGAATCTCATAGCGTGTTCTACTTACTAAGTGCCAGAGTAAGAGATATCTCATGGTGGCAGGGGACGAACTTGGAAAAGGAGGGGTAAACAAGTTGTCATGGTCTATGTCAGCACAAACAACAAAGGTTGGAACTAGGAACAGATTCGACTGGTAGAATATCAAGTATTAGGAGCAAAATTAAAAAGCAGGTCTAAAAAGGAAGTAACTTTCCCTTTTGCCTCAATAACGTGAAAATTGTCAACGAAACAGTCGGATCAGAATAAAAAAATTGTATGTGGCTAAAGAGCTAGTGTAGCAAGGGAGGTTCCCTTTCACTGGGCATGGCTACAAGTACAGGGAAAGGAAGGAATTGTACTGAGGGAATGGACATAATTTGAACTTTGATCGGGTGCCATTTTCTGGTGGAAAGAATCCATATGGATATGACAAAGACTTTAAAATAATAAGAGAGGGAAGGATATACAGAAATTGAAATCAGCATAAATATAGATAAAACAAAAAAGGAGAGAAGACAAATGAATCAACTGAAGACTTTGTTGGAAAGGAGACAAGCAGAAATTATGGAAAATGAGTGTGAAATAATGGTTGAAAATAAAGTAAGATGAACTGCGACTAAAAATGAGCTGAAGTGTCTGTGCGGTAATGCACAGGTTCCACACTAAAACAAGGAACCTGAAGGCAATAGTATGCTGAGGAGTGAGAGATAGTTGAGATTACTGAGAAAATGCTACAGAAAAGTAGGGGTGAGTATTAAAAATTGAAAAGTTTAACTTCTTTAGCAAAAACAGAGAAGGAAAAACTGTTGGCCGAGCAATTGTGGTTATTAAGGAAAATAGTATATCAGTGGAAGAAAGTGGTGTGGCTATCAGCAATGCAGACATACAGCTCATATAGACAGAGCCAGTTGACAGTTAAGAGTGAAACACAGAAACGGGGCAGTATACAGACCAGTTAAAAGTGTAAGATGGGTGGAGGAAACAAATAAAACCCAATTAGCAAAATGAGCAAACACATGAATAATAATCAATTGGAGATTTCATCTGCCCTGACACTAGTTGGCAAGATGGCTTTGAAAGGTGATAAAGGAATTGAGCTTCTACCAGGCGAACAGGTTCCTTTCTAATCAAACTGGTAAGAAGCCTGAAGAAACAAGGATTCACTACTGGACCTATTAATAGAGGACAAATCAGAGTCGATAAAGGAAGTGAAAGTCAGGAAAGCTCCAGGTAATAGTGACAATAATATTCTATTATATGCTTTAAAATGCTGCTTGAAGAAAACATAAGACTGACAAAAACCCAGGTACGATTTCAGTAAAGCTGGTTTTAAGGGGCTGTGAATAAAAGTACGTGGACTGCAGGGAATAGCACGGTGAGGGAGAATATGAAGAGATGAGAAGAAGGATTGGAAAAAAGGAGTGGAAGGAAGAACAAATAATATATGGTCAAGAACAGGAAATGGCAAACTATTTTACAAAATAAGAAAAAGGAAGTCATAAAAAGAACAGGCCCTGTTACTGGTGCACACAAATGGCAGAAAGATTAGGCAATTAAATTTCTTCATTATTTACGATAGTGATTAGAGAGACGAAGAGACGTAGCATTGAATGATGAGATAATTACACGGAAAATTAGAAGAGGTGAAACAGTAAATAAAATAATCAAACACTTTGCCTGCACAGATTACATCCAGATATTTTAAAAGGGAAGAGATAGGCATTACTGCACATTTTAAATTACTTCTGGTGTACTGCCAGAAGACTGGTGAATAGCTAATGTTATATTTAAGAAGGGAGATAGAACATATCCAAGTAACACAGTGGTTATGGAAAAATGATAGAATCCCGATTAAAAGAGAAATCACCTCAAGGTCGATAAGTCCCCTAGGCCTGGTGAAATGTATCCTAGGATTCTTTGGGAGGCAAGGGATGAGATTGCAGAGCCTTTGGCTTTGATCTTTGGGTCCTCGCTGTCCACGGGGATGGTGCCAGTGGACTGGAGAGTGGCGAATGTTGTTCCTCTGTTTAAGAAAGGGAATAGAAATGACCCTGGTAATTATAGACCGGTTAGTCTTACTTCGGCGGTTGCTAAATTGATGGAAAAGGTCCTTAGAGATTTACGACCATTTAGAAAGATGCGGATTAATCCGGGATAGTCAGCACGGATTCGTGAAGGGCAAGTCGTGCCTCACAAATTTGATAGAATTTTTTGAGGAGGTAACTAAGTGTGTTGATGAAGGTAGGGCAGTTGATGTCATATACATGAATTTTAGTAAGGCGTTTGATAAGGTCTCTCATGGTCGGCTTATGATGAAAGTGAGGAGGTGTGGGATAGAGGGAAAGTTGGCCGATTGGATAGGTAACTGGCTGTCTGATCGAAGACAGAGGGTGGTGGTCGATGGAAAATTTTCGGATTGGAGGCAGGTTGCTGGCGGAGTGCCGCAGGGATCAGTGCTTGGTCCTCTGCTCTTTGTGATTTTTATTAATGACTTAGAGGAGGGGGCTGAAGGGTGGATCAGTAAATTTGCTGATGACACCAAGATTGGTGGAGTAGTGGATGAGGTGGAGGGCTGTTGTAGGCTGCAAAGAGACATAGATAGGATGCAAAGCTGGGCTGAAAAATGGCAAATGGAGTTTAACCCTGATAAATGTGAGGTGATTCATTTTGGTAGGACTAATTTAAATGTGGATTACAGGGTCAAAGGTAGAGTTCTGAAGACTGTGGAGGAACAGAGAGATCTTGGGGTTCATATCCACAGATCTCTAAAGGTTGCCACTCAAGTGGATAGAGCTGCGAAGAAGGCCTATAGTGTGTTAGCTTTTATTAACAGGGGTTGGAGTTTAAGAGCCGTGGGGTTATGCTGCAACTGTACAGGACCTTGGTGAGACCACATTTGGAATATTGTGTGCAGTTCTGGTCATCTCACTATAAGAAGGATGTGGAGGCGCTGGAGGGAGTGCAGAGAGATTTACCAGGATGCTGCCTGGTTTGGAGGGTAGGTCTTATGAGGAGAGGTTGAGGGAGCTAGGGCTGTTCTCTCTGGAGCGGAGGAGGCTGAGGGGAGACTTAATAGAGGTTTATAAAATGATGAAGCGGATAGATAGAGTGAACGTTCAAAGACTATTACCTCGGGTGGATTGAGCTATTACAAGGGGGCATAAGACCATACTTGGAATGTTGTGTACGATTTTGGTCGCCACATTATTTTATGGAAATGTATCTATTTTCCTGGAATAAAATGATAAAGCGTTGCTTCCTTGTAGTTTATTCTCTGCAAGACTTGAGTGCAGGAGTAAGAAAGGGACACACTACAATTGTTCAGAGCCTTGGGCAGCATTATGAAGTGTTATGGTCTCCATAACCAAAGAAGGATGTATTTGCCACAGAGGGGATCCCAACAAATGTACACCAGGTCCATTTTAGATTCCCCAGATGTGAGGGAATTGCCGGTCCAACAAGTATTTTTACTTTTTTTCCTGTCACTCAAATAACCAGCAGGCACTACCAGTGCTTCCTATGCAGGTGCAGTGAGGTGCCCAGCGGACGGGGTAAAAGGAGGGTAGAGGGAAATAGGACCGTTTTCTCTCAAGCGCAGTCTGGATCCTTAAGCTTTTGCTGTGCAGGTGCACTGCCGCTGCTGCTACTGCCATCTAAATGGGGATTTGAGACCGGCCAGTATTCCTCCTGGCGGTGTGAAGCGTGGCTTGGTCTGTGTGTAAGGTAACAAAGGGTCTGGTTGCCTGGGTTATAGGGGGCGAGTCTCCTCTGTTCAGAACAAGGCTCTGACAGCGAATGGTCAGCTACAATATTGTACACATTGGTTGGCAATGCTGTCTCACAGCGCCAGGCACCCGACTTGCATTCCAGCCTTGGTGATGGTCTTTGTGGAGTTCTCACATCTGAATGTTCTGATTTTAATTGCAGTGCTAATGTAAGCGTATGTGTGACACTAACAAATAAACTTCATCAAACTTAAAACTTCAAAGTGAAAATTTTATAAATGTATTAAGTGGATGACATGTGTCCATTGCATTTTACTTTCAACTATCAGTATTGTTTTCATTTTACCTTCTGCCAGAATTAGATTTTGGATTGAATGCGAATGTTGAGAAAGATCCAAGCTGAAATAAAATGTGATTGTAGGCAGGTTAACCAGCACATGATTGCGAGAGCCCCAACCAGAGAGAACCCTTCTCAGTCAATGGGATTCCATAGATTGGCTGGCGAAAAAGGGAAGAGAAAGTCTAATTTACTCTGATCAACACTGGTTCTGTAGACAGCACAACAAGGTTACACAATAATGTAGGAAGTGGTGATAAAGTGACTGCGAGTGTCTGACCACCAAATAGAATGATCTAGCATGAAACTGTTTACTGTGATGCAACTCATTTATATGATCTCAAAAGGCACTGTGCTGTAATTTTCATTGATTTTTGTTTGTTCTTTGTTCTTTGACACGGTCATATTTGAAGCTCGTGTATGTTTGCAGTAAAGGGAATTTACTTAAGAGATGACTCTAGTCTGAGGCAGAGCCCAGAAGATGGCGATCTAATTATGAGGTGGGGCCAAACTCTCACTGGCTCTATCAGATCTGAATATTGAAATGGCTCAGCTAAGGTGGCAAACTTTGTGGAATAATGAACATGTTTTTATTCATTCATGGGACATTGGCAGCGCTGGCTGGCCAGCATTTATTGCTCATTCCTGGTTGCCCTTTCAGAGGGCAGGTGAGAGTCGACCACAATGCTATGGCTCTGGAGTCACATGTAGGCCAGACCAAGTAAGGATGGCAGATTTCCTTCCCTAAAGTACATTAGTCACTTTTTCTGACAATTGGCAATGGTTTCATGGTCATCAGTAGATTCTTAATTTCAGATATGTTTTTCTTGAATTCGAATTCCACCATCTGCCGAGGTGGGTTTCGAACCCGGGTCCCCAGAATATTATCTGAGTTTCTGGATTAATAGTCTAGCGATAATACCACTAGGCCGTCACCTCCCCCTACTAAATTAGTAACAAACGCATTGCAGAAATTCATTGGTATACTTGACCAACAACTCCATTATTGTACTCTGCATTAGACCAGAACATTAGAGAGTATATTGTTACCTTGGCAATGGAACTATTGCCTTAGAATTTGGCCCTGTATTTAAAGAAAACATTTCAATCCAGGGCTAGATGCAGTGTTTGTCACTCTGTAAATGATGGTACGTTCTCTGGTAACAAGTTCAGATTGACACATTATCCCAGCACGATTTCAAAGCATGTACATTCTCTGTGCAAACAATCGCCAAATAAAGAAAAATCCACTGGGGAACAATTTGTGAATTCTGATACGTTTTCTACGCAAAAGCGTCTTAAAACTAACAAATTCTCCAAGGAACAATCACTAAATACTTACACAGTATCCTGGGAAAAAAATGTAAAAACTGAAAAAAACACACTGGGTAGAAATCACCAAATATTGACATATTCTTCTGGAAAAAAACCTGTAAATACTGATGTATTCTGCAGGGAGATTTTTCTATCCACTGACGCATCTCTGGGTAATAATCTCAGAGTGTTGAATGATTCTCCTGGTAAGAAGCTCAATGTTCTTAAGTATACCTCTGACAAAATCCTCTGTGTACTACAAAATACTCCAGGTATCATTCTCCAAATACTGGACATTCTCCTGGGAACAATATTTAAATCCTAGCATATTCTCCTGGGGAAAGAAAAGCTCCAAATTCAGACAAATAATGGTGGACAATCCCTTCCAATCAACCATGGATGAACAGGGGTATCCACCGCTTGCTGAAGTCCAGGTCCGAGGAGTTCAAGTCAGGTGACACTGACCTATACAAGAAAGACTGATACGATCTAAGGAGATCCATCAAAGATGGCAAAAGACAATACCGGACCAAGCTAGAGTTCCAGGCTAGCCACACCGACCCCTGCCAACTATGGCAAGGTCTGCAAGATATAACAGGCTACAAGATGGAGGCATGTAAAGTCGCCGGCTCCAACACACTCCTCTCTGATGAGCTCAATGCATTCTACGCCCGTTTTGACCAAGAGGTCAGCGAGAGCATGCCCTCCAACCTGGAAGCCCTGAATGAACCTGTATCAGGGGTCACCACTGCAGATGTCAGAGCAGCTTTCTTGAAGGTCAACCCACTGAAGCAACTAGCCTGGTCGGGGTACCCGGACGTGCATTCAGATCCTGCATGGATCAGCTGGTGGGGGTATTCACAGACATCTTCAAACTCTCTTTACAACAATCTGAGGTCCCCATCTGCTTCAAGAAGACGACCATCAT
Source organism: Mustelus asterias (assembly GCF_964213995.1). Lineage (NCBI taxonomy): Eukaryota > Metazoa > Chordata > Chondrichthyes > Carcharhiniformes > Triakidae > Mustelus > Mustelus asterias. The sequence continues at coordinate 93,465,089 of NC_135816.1, forward strand.
CCCGGTACCGAGACAAACCAAGCAGCATGCCTTCATGATTATTGGCTGGTGACTCTGACATCCATCATTATAGCACGAATCAATTCCAGCCTCCCGGACTACCTGGATCCACTGCAGTTTGCCTACTGCCCCAACAGGTCCGCAGCAGACATCATTTCCCTGACCCTGCACTCAAACCTGGAACACCTAGATAACAAGCACACCTATGTCAGACTCCTATTTATTGACTACAGCTCAGCATTCAACACTATTATTTTCACAAAACTCACCTCCAAATTCTGTGGCCTGGGCCTTGGCAACTCGCTCTGTGACTGGATCCTGAACTTATTAATTCACAGAACACAATCAGTAAGGATCGGCAACAACACCTCCTCCACGATAATCCTCAACACCGGTGCCTCACAAGGCTGTGTTCTCAGCCTCCTACTATACTCCTTGTACACCTATGACAGTGTGGCCAAATTCCCCTCCAATTCGATTTTCAAGTTTGCTGACGACACCACTGTAGCGGGTCGGATCTTAAACAATGACGAGACAGAGTACAGGAATGAGATAGAGAATCTGGTGAACTGGTGCGGCAACAATAATCTCTCTCTCAATGTCAACAAAACAAAGGAGATTGTCATTGACTGCAGGAAGTGTAAAGGAGAACATGCCCCTGTCTACATGAATGGGGACGAAGTAGGAAGGTTCGAGAGCTTTAAGTTTTTAGGTGTCCAGATCACCAATAACCTGTTCTGGTCCCCCCATGCTGACACTATAGTTAAGAAAGCCCACCAACGCCTCTACTTTCTCAGAAGACTAAGGGAATTTGTCATGTCAGCTACGAATCTCACCAACTTTTACAGATGCACCACAGAAAGCATTCTTTCTGGTTGTAACACAGCTTGGTTTTCGTTAGAGAGAAGAAGGTTAAGAGGTGACTTAATAGAGGCATACAAGATGATCAGAGGATTAGATAGGGTGGATAGTGAGAGCCTTTTTCTTCAGATGGTGATGGCTAATACTAGGGGACATAGCTTTAAATTGAGGGGTGATAGATATAGGACAGATGTCAGAGGTAGGTTCTTTACTCAGAGAGTAGTAAGGGCGTGGAATGCCCTGCCTGCAGCAGTAGTAGACTCGTCAACATTAAGAGCATTCAAATGGTTATTGGATAAACATATGGATGATATTGGAATAGTGTAGGTTAGATGGGCTTTAGATTGGTTTCACTGATCGGCACAACATCGAGGACTGAAGGGCCTGTACTGCGCTGTAATGTTCTATGCTCTATGTTCTATGTTCTATGGTATGTCTCCTGCTCTATCCAAGAAAGCAAGGAACTACAAAAGGTGGTGAATGTAGCCCAATTCATCACGTAAACCAGCCTTCCATCCATTGACTCTGTCTACACTTCCCGCTGCCTCGGCAAAGAAGCCAGCATAATTAAGGACCACATGCAGCCCGGAAATTCTCTCTTCCACCTTCTCCCTTCGGGAAAAAGATATAAAAGTCTAAGGTCACGTACCAACCGACTCAAGATCGGCCCCTTCCCTGCTGTTGTAAGACTTTTGAATGGACTTACCTTGCATTAAGTTGATCCTTCTCTACAACCTCGAAATGACTGTAACACTACATTCTACACTCCCTCGTTTCCTTCTCTATGAACGGTATGTTTGTCTGCAAGAAACAATACTTTTCATTGTATGTTAATACATATGACAATAATAAATCAAATCAAATCAACTTCTACGCACTGACACATTCTCTGGGGATAATTTCCACTGACACACTCTGCTTCGAATGATAGGTAAATGCTGACACATTCTTTGACAACAATCTCCAGCTACTGACACATTTGCTGGAACACAAAATCTAAGGCCGGACTCATTCTAAGGGAAACAATTCGAAAATACTACATGCTCACCTGGAACAGGCAATTTTAAATGAATAACGCTTCTAAACCTAGCATTCCCCCGCAGCACACTTGTAATGTTCTCACACAGCCACTGCCCTAGATTGGCCTAATTAGGTCACACATACTGAGGAGCAACCCTTTCCCAGGGAGTGCTCGGATTCTTTGGCCCCAGTGTCTTGGGAGAACTTGGGAGTGGATTTTGTTGCCGGGGGCCATTTGACAGTGGGGACCTGGGGCAGAAGAACAGTACATTTCCTTACAGGCCTCCTGGAGAATGGGCTCTTCAGTTGTTGGCGTGCTCCTTACTAACAGCTCGCGATCTTCTACCTGTATGAGCTCAGGTGGCCCATGTGGCAAGTTTTTAACCGGGGCATGCCGAGAGACTGCAGAGGCCAGTTTGGGACATACTGCATTCACTCTTCTGCTGTGACTTCTCCATCCCAAGACTTTCTTGGCAGAATGTCCTAATGCCTGTATTTTTGAAGACATGTACCCCAGTCTAAAAGATCGCTGTTGATTTCAACATAAATAACACAGCGATTATTTTAAATCGCCCTGGAAAAAGACTTACCACGAAATACGTCACCTTAATGATGTTATATCAGCGTTTTCTGCTCCAACCATGTGAGATTGCTCTGCATTGGCTGCAGTTCAGCTCAAGAAATACAAATGGACCTATCAGTGAATTAAGAGCTCTGAGGGTCTTACTGGAGCCCCCACAGACACCGGCCAGAACACTGGCCGGTGTCTATGGGTTGGTCCGTGCGCTGTTCCGAGCTGAGTTGCATTTCATTGTAAGTTCACCTTTTTATTTCACCCACCAATGATTTTTACTCCCCCTTTTTGCCCACCTGCTGACATTTTAAAAGTAACTCCCCGCACATTCAAGAATCCTCAAGGGTTGTTTTAAGCCCTCGGTATCTGCCATAACCCTCTTTATCATCAGTATCCAATCCTGGCTATCCCTTGACATCCAGCTTTCTCACGACTTCTTGCTCCCACTCTACACTTTCACGGAAATATTTGGGCTCTGTACCCTTTCTATTTTGAATGAATTGCACTGCTTTGATGGAAATTTTCCTACAATGCTCCCAGCTAACTTTGCCTCATTGTAATAAATCGAAGTTCCCCATATTCAGGATCTTTATTTCTGGTCCATCCTTCTATAACTACCGTAAACCCTACTGTGTCAGGATCACTGTCATACAAAGCTCCCCTTCTGAAACTTCTACCACTTGCCCAGGTTCATTCCCTAAAAGAAATTCCTGCACTGCCATCTCTGTTGTAGGACTTTCTACTTATTGGCATAAAAAGCTCTCGTGGATACATTTTAAGACTTCCACTCCCTCTCCACCACCCCCCCCAATCAACCCCCCCCACCTCCCCCCCCGACCCCACATACCCCCCCCCCCCCCCACCACCACCACACACACACACACACACACACACCCGCCCCCTCTGAGCCTTTCACACTTTGACTGTCCCAGTTAATGTTGGGGAAGTTGAAATCCCTCACTGTTAGCCTATTAGTCTTCCAATTTTGGGATGCATGGTGGCACAGTGGTTAGCACCGCTGCTTCACAGCGCCAGGGACACGTGTTCAATTTCGGCCTCAGGTCACAGTTTGCGTGGGTTTCCTCTGGATGCTCCGGTTTCTTCCCACGGTCCAAAAATGTTAGGTTGATTGGCCATGATAAATTGCCCCTTAATGTCAGGGGGATTAGGAGGGTAAATATCTGGTCATGCGGGAATAGGGCTTGTGTGCGATTGTGGTCGGTGCAGAATCGATAAGCTGAATAGCCTCCTTCTGCACTGTAGGATTTCTATGATTCAATGATTCTTACAATTCTCATACCTGCCCTTTTATCTCTCCCAGCTATGTTATTGCCCCCTTTTTGTTTCTAGGTTCTTTCCATACAGTCTCATTTGAGGAACTTTCTCAGATATCATCCCTCCTTACTGCAACAATTGAATACTTGATCAATATTGCGGCATAACCTCCTCTTTTACACTCACGCCTCCCCTGCCTTGCCTCAAGATTCCATACCACAGAATATTGAGTTGCTAGCACCTGCGCAACTGTGATAGTGTTATTCAGCTTTTACTTTAAACACATTGCAAGCATTCCAGTTTAATGAGACATACAAGGCCTGGAATCGACTCCAAATTAGTCCAACAATGTCCTTCTTTATTTAACACTTCACTTGCCAACTCAAACTTAAACAGTTGCAACTCATTAACTGTTTAACTGAACTATAATCCTGAAGAGAACAAACTCTCGACTGAACTTCAACTCTGAACAGAACATTAGCTCTAAGCTCAACATTAATTTGGAACTGAACGTTAAATTAACTGAAAATTAACTTTAATAATTTAACTGAAAAAAAGACACTTGAGGGAAGAATTGAGAGAATCCTATCTTTGTAGTGTTCTCTTCAGAAAATTCCACGAAGGCACTCATCTAAAGATGGTTAATCTCTATAGAGTTGCCATTGATAAACAAAGGATCACAATGTATTTTATATACAGAGTCTTAACTTGCCTCTGTCATGTGACTGTACGTTTAAGAACGTTTTTAAAAATCATTTAGCTTTTAGCTTCAGCAATGTCATTGGAGGGGTAGCGGGCGGAGCTAATCTGTGTCAAACAGATGATAAGGCTTTCAGTTTTGTTTGTGGCAGTCAGGTGATAGGGTTTCTAGTTTTGTTTCGGGCAGTGTTTTGAAGGCAGTTCAGCAGCAAGCTAAGAAGCAGTCTCTTTCTCTCCCTGTTCTTCCCTTAAATAAGCTGCGTTTTGGGAAACAGATACGACTACAACTTCTTCTGAGTTTCTTCACAGGGATTGTCATTGTTCAACCCAGGAGTCGGAATTCCTGTAACAAGTGGGCATTAACATATGCTGTATTGCGTTCATTTGGAGGGTTTTGTGTATTGGATGTTGACTTTGGTTGGAGCATATTAGAGGTACTTCTTTAAGAGTTATACATTTTCCTGGTTGTTGTGTTTCTTGTTGTAATTGTTAAAAGTTCTTGCTAAGTGTCTTATGATATATGTCAACAATATTATGAATTAAACTTTGTTTCTGATGAAAGCTCCTCGTGGGTCAGTTGAAACACACCTGAAGTGAAACCTCTCATGCTCATCCTACCCAAATTCAATGTAAAACGTTACTGGTCAGGGGAGCATCATAGAACACCTTGAAGTATCCAACCTGACTTGCAACAATTGGGGGCTCATCCAGGATTTAAATCTGTATTTCTTGATTCTCAATGCGAGAAGTGTCACAGGTAAGGCAGATGAACTTAGAGCTTGGATTAGTACTTGGAACCATGCTGTTGTTGTGATTAGAGATTTGGTTAAAGGCAGGACAGGATTGGCAGCTTAATGTCCCAGGATACAGATGTTTCAGGTGGGATAGAGGGGGATGTAAAGGGAGAGGGGGAGTTGCATTGCTGGTTAAAGAGAATATCACAGCTGTACTGTGGGAGGACACCTCCGAGGGCTCAAATCGAGGCAATATGGGTAGAGCTCAGGAATAGGAAGGGTGTAGTCACAATGTTGGGGTTTACTATAGGCCAACGGGAGATGGAGGAACAGATATGCAGGCAGATTTTGGCAAAGTGTAAAAATAATAGGGTTGTTGTGATGGGAGATTTTAAGTTCCCCTGTATTGACTGGGACGCACTTAGTGTTAGGGGCATGGATGGGAACAGTTTGTAAGAAACATCCAGGAGGGCTTCTTGAACAGTATGTAGATAGTCCAACTAGGAAAGGGGCCATACTGGACCTGGTATTGGGGACTGAGCCCGGCCAGGTGATCGGGTTTCAGTACGGGAGCAGTTCGGGGACACTGACCACAATTTAGTAAGCTTTAAGGTACTGATGGATAAAGATAATTGTAGTCCTCAAGTTAAGGTGCTAAATTGGGGAAGGCTAATTACAACAATATTAGGCAGGAACTGAAGATTCTAGATTTGGGGCAGATGTTTGAGGGCAAATCAGCATCTGACATGTTGGAGCTTTTCAAGTGTAAATTGATAGGGATTCAGGATTAGCACATTGCTGTAAGGATGAAGGATAAGCATGGCAAGTTTTGGGAACATTGGATAACGAGACATATTGTGAGCCTAGTCAAAGAATAAAGGAAGCATTTGTCAAGGTTAGGAGGCTGGGAACAAACGAAGCAAGTGTGGAATACAAGGAAAGTAGAAAGAAACTGAAGCAAGAAGTAAGGAGGGCTAAAAGGGGTCATGAAAAGTCATTGGCCAGCAGGATTAAGGAAAATCCCAAAGTTTTTTATACATATATAAAGATCAAGACAGTAGCCAAGGAGAGGGCTGGCCCACTCATGGGCAAGGGAGGGAATCCATGCGTGGAGCCAGAGGAAATGGGCGAGGTATTAAATGAGTACTTTGTGTCAGTATTCACCAAAGAGAAAGACTTGATGGATAATGAGTCTGGGCAAGGGTGTGTAGAGAGCTTACATCATGTTGAGATGAAAAAGGAGGAGGTATTGGGATTCTTGAGAAACATTAAGGTAGACGTCCCCAGGGCTTGATGGGATATACTCCAGATTAATGAGAGAGGCAAGGGAGGAAATTGCTGGGGCCTTGAGAAAAATCTTTGTATCCTCACTCGCTACAGGGGAGGTCCCAGAAGATTGGAGAATAGCCAACGTTGTTCCTTTGCTTAAGATGGGTAGCAAGAATAATCCAAGTAATTACAGGCCGGTCAGCCTTACGTCAGTGGTAGGGAAATTATTAGAGAGAATTCTTCGAGACAGGATTTACTCCCACTTGGAAATAATTGGACGTATTAGCAAGAAGCAACATGGTTTTGTGAAGGGGAGTTTGTGTCTCACTAACATGATTGAGTTTTTCACGGAAGTGATGAAGATGATTGATGAGGATAGGGCAGTGGACTTCTGTAAGGCCATTGACAAGGTCACTCATGACATCGAGATGCTGGTGTTGGACAGGGATAAGCAGAGTAAGAAGTCTCACAACACTAGGTTCACGTCCAACAAAAACTGCTGCCATATAAACCTGTTGGACGTTAACTTGGTGTTGCGAGACTTCTTACTAAGGTCCCTCATGGCAGACTGGCCCAGAAGGTGAAGTTGCATGGGATCAGAGGTGACCTGCCAAGGTGGCTACAGAACTGGCTCGGTCATAGAAATGGAGATGCCGGCGTTGGACTGGGGTGAACACGGTAAGAAGTCTCAGAACACCAGGTTAAAGTCCAACAGGTTTATTTGGTAGCAAATACCATAAGCTTTCGGAGCACTGCTCTTTCGTCAGATGGAGTGGAAATGTGCTCTCAAACAGTGCAAACAGACAAAATCAAGTCGCAGAATACTGATTAGAATGCGAATCCTACAGCCACCCAATGTGGGTGGAGGGAACATTAAACACAGGTTAAAGAAATGTGTATTGTCTCCAGACAGAACAGCTAGTGAGATTCTACAAGCCCAGGAGGCAAGCTGTGGGGGTTACTGATAATGTGACATAAATCCAACATCCCGGTTTAGGCCGTCCTCATGTGTGCGGAACCTGGCTATCAGTTTCTGCTCAGCAACTCTGCGCTGTCGTGTGTCGTGAAGGCCGCCATGGAGAACGCTTACCTGAAGATCCAAGGCTGAATGCCCGTGACTGCTGAAGTGCTCCCCCACAGGAAGAGAACAGTCTTGCCTGGTGATTGTCGAGTGGGTGTTCATTCATCCATTGTCGTAGTGTCTGCATGGTTTCCCCAATGTACGATGCCTCGGGACATCCTTTCCTGCAGCGTATCAGGTAGACAATGTTGGCCGAGTTGCAAGAGTAGGTACCGTATACCTGGTAGATGGTGTTCTCATGTAAGATGATGGCATCCGTGTCGATGATCTGGCACGTCTTGCAGAGGTTGCTGTGGCAGGGTTGTGTGGTGTTGTGGTCACTGTTCTCCTGAAGGCTGGGTAGTTTGCTGCGGACAATGGTCTATTTGAGGTTGCGTGGTTGTTTGAAGGCAAGAAGTGGGGGTGTGGGGATGACCTTGGCGAGATGTTCGTCTTCATCAATGACATGTTGAAGGCTCAGAGGAGATGCCGTAGCTTCTCCGCTCCGGGGAAGTACTGGACGACGAAAGGTACTCTGTCCACCGTGTCCCGTGTTTGTCTTCTGAGGAGGTCGGTGCGGTTTTTCGCTGTGGCGCGTAGGAACTGTTGATCGATGAGTCGACCGCCATATCCTGTTCTTATGAGGGCAACTTTGAGCGTCTGGAGGTGTCTGTTGCGATCCTCCTCATCTGTGCAGATCCTGTGTATTCGGAGGGCTTGTCTGTAGGGGATGGCTTCTTTAACGTGTTTAGCGTGGAAGCTGGAGAAGTGGAGCATCATGAGGTTCTCCGTGGGCTTGCGGTACTTTGAGGTGCTGAGGTGACCGTCCTTAATGGAGATGCGTGTGTCCAAGAATGCAACCGATTCCGGAGAGTAGTCCATGGTGAGTCTGATGGTCGGATGGAACTTGTTGATGTCATCATATAGTTGTTTCAGTGATTGCTCACCATGGCTGCAAAGGAAGAAAATAATTAATACAGACACTCCAGACTTCCTACAGAAACTCAACACACATGGAGCAGTTGAACCAGGAGCACTCATCGTCACAATGGATGTCTCGGCACTCTACACCAGCATCCCCCACGATGATGGCATTGCTGCAACGGCCTCAGTACTCAATGCCGTCAACTGCCAGTTTCCAGATGCAATTTTACAACTCATCCGCTTCATCCTGGACCACAATGTCTTCACCTTCAACAACCAGTTCTTCATCCAGACACACAGAAAAGCCATGGGGACCAAATTCGCACCTCAATATGCCAACATCTTCATGCACAGGTTCGAACAAGACTTGTTCACCGCACAGGACCTTCAACCGATGCTATACACTAGATACATCGATGATATTTCCTTCCTTTGGAGTCATGGTGAGCAATCACTGAAACAACTATATGATGACATCAACAAGTTCCATCCGACCATCAGACTCACCATGGACTACTCTCCGGAATCGGTTGCATTCTTGGACACACGTATCTCCATTAAGGACGGTCACCTCAGCACCTCACTGTACCGCAAGCCCACGGATAACCTCATGATGCTCCACTTCTCGAGCTGCCACCCTAAACACGTTAAAGAAGCCATCCCCTATGGACAAGCCCTCCGAATACACAGGATCTGCACAGATGAGGAGGATCACAACAGACACCTCCAGATGCTAAAAGATGCCCTCATAAGAACAGGATATGGCGCTCGACTCATCGATCAACAGTTCCGATGCGCCACAGCGAAAAGCCGCACCGACCTCCTCAGAAGACAAACACGGGACACGGTGGACAGAGTACCCTTCGTCGTCCAGTACTTCCCCGGAGCGGAGAAGCTACGGCATCTTCTCCGGAGCCTTCAACATGTCATTGATGAACACGAACATCTCGCCAAGGTCATCCCCACACCCCCACTTCTTGCCTTCAAACAACCACGCAACCTCAAATAGACCATTGTCCGCAGCAAACTACCCAGCCTTCAGGAGAACAGTGACCACAACACCACACAACCCTGCCACAGCAACCTCTGCAAGACGTGCTGGATCATCGACACGGATCCCATCATCTCACGTGAGAACACCATCTACCAGGTACACGGTACCTACTCTTGCAACTCGGCCAACATTGTCTACCTGATACGCTGCAGGAAAGGATGTCCCGAGGCATGGCACATTGGAGAAACCATGCAGACTCTACGACAACGGATGAACGAACACCGCTCGACAATCACCAGGCAAGACTGTTATTTTCCTGTGGGGGAGCACTTCAGCAGTCACGGGCATTCAGCCTTGGATCTTCAGGTAAGCGTTCTCCAAGGTGGCCTTCATGACACATGACAGCGCAGAGTCGCTGAGCAGAAACTGATAGCCAAGTTCTGCACACATGAGGACGGCCTAAACCGGGATGTTGGATTTATGTCACATTGTTAGTAACCCCCACAGTTTGCCTCCTGGGCTTGTAGAATCTCACTAGCTGTTCTGTCTGGAGACAATACACATTTCTTTAACCTGTGTTTAATGTTCCCTCCACCCACATTGTCTGTACCTTTAAGACCTGGCTAGCTGTAGGATTCGCATTCTAATCAGTATTCTGCGACTTGATTTTGTCTGTTTGCACTGTTTGAGAGCACATTTCCACTCCATCTGACGAAGAAACAGTGCTCCGAAAGCTTATGGTATTTGCTACCAAATAAACCTGTTGGACGTTAACCTGGTGTTGTGAAACTTCTTACCTCGGTCATAGAAGACAGAGGCTAGTAGTGGAAGGGTACATTTCTGAATGGAGAGTGTGACAAGTGGCGTTCCTCAGGGATCGGTGCTGGGACATTTGTTGTTAGTAATATATACAAATGACTTGGAGGAAAATGTGCTTTGAATAGTAAGTTTGCGGACAACACCAAAGTTGGTCGATTTGCAGATAGCGATGAGGACCATCAGAGGATACAGCAGGATATAGATTGGTTGGAGATTTGGGACGAGAGATGTCTGATGGAGTTTAATCCGGACAAAAGTGAGGTAATGCATTTTGGAAGGTCTAATACAGAGAGGAAACATGCAGTCAATGGCAGAACCCTTAAGAGTAGTGATAGGCAGAAGGATCTGTGGGGACAGGTACACAGGTCAGTGAAAGTGGCAATACAGGTGGAGAAGGTTGTCATGCTTGCCTTCATCGGCTGGGACCTTGAGTTTAAAGATTGGCATGTCATGTTACAGCCAATATAGAATCTTAGTTAGGCCGCACGTGGAATATCGTGTTCAATTCTGGTCACCACATTACTAGAAGGATGTGGAGGCTTTGGAGACAGTACAGAAAAAAATTACCAGGATGTTGCCTGGTATGGAGGGCATTAGCTATGAGGAGGGTCTAAAGAAACTTGGTTTGTTCTCACTGGAACAACAGAGTTTGAGGGGTGACCTGATAGAAGTCTACAAGATTATGAGGGGCATGGAGAGAGTGGATAGTGAGAAGCTTTTTCCCAGGGTGGAAGAGTCAATTACTAGGGGCCATAGGCTAAAGGTGCAAGGGGCAAAGTTTAAAGGAGATGTGCGAGGCAAGTCTTTTAGAAAAAGGGTGGTGGGTGTGTGGAACTCACTGCCGGGGGAGGTCGTGGAAACAGATACGATGGTGACTTTTAAGGGGCGTCTTGACAAATACATGAATAGGTTGGGAATAGAGGGATATAGTCCCTGGAAGGGTAAGGAGCTTTAGTTCAGTCTGGCAGCATGGTCGCTGCAGGCTTGGAAGGCCGGAGGGCCTGTTCCTGTGCTGTAATGTTCTTTGTTCTTTGATTTGGGATTAGTGAATTCCAGAGAGTGAGTGGTAAGCATATTGATGTTTTCTTTTCAGGTGTTGGATCCAAGTTTTAATAGTTAGTGCCATGAGCACTAATGAGAGAACATGTGAAAGAGCTTCAGAGGCTCAGCAGTTTCTGAGGGTGGAGGAAGTCACACAAAATACTTTACAAAAGGTGACTAAAGCAAAACTTTTGGAAATGGCAAACACATTGTAGTTCACATTACCTGACAGAATACGGAAAGTAGAGATAATTGTGGCAATAGTTCAGCATTTGCATTTGCCAGAAGCACAGTCAGAATCGTTGGAAATGATGAGAATTCAGTTACAAATGAAATAGCTTGAATATGAAAAAGAATTAAAACTGTTTCAATTGCAGGCAAAAGAAAAAGAAAAGAAGGAAGAACAAGCAAAATAATTAAAAATATTTTAATTGCAGGCAAAAGAAAAGGAGGCAAGGGGAAGGGAAAAAGAAAGAGACTTTGAACTTCGGAAACTGGCCTTGAAAAGTGAACTTCTGGTACGATTGGAGGAGGTAAATGGCAAAGTACAGTCTGATGGTAGTGATGAGAATAGTGAGAAGGAGTAAGAGCATTGTTGTCAAAGGCTTGGTGGGGATTTTTTTAAGTAAGTCCATGCATTGCCAAAGTTTGATGAAAAGGATGTAGAAGCCTTCTTTCATTTCTTTTGAGAAAGTGGCCAAGCAAATGAAATGGCCACAGGATACGTGGGTATTACTGATTCAAATAAAGCTCGGAGGCAGAGCTAGTGAGTTGTTTGCATTACTGTCAGAAGAGGTATCTGGTACATATGAGGAGGTGAAAAAATCCATCTTAAGCGCATGTGAACTCGTGCAAAAATCTTGCAGGCAAATGTTTAGATAGAACTAGGACAAATGTACATAGAATTTGAAAGAATCAGACAGAGTAATTTTGACTGGTGCGTAAGGGCTTTAAAAATAGACCAGACGTATGAAGTTCTTAGAGAAATGATTATTTTGGAGGAGTTTAAAAATTCATTTCCTGATGTAGTGAGAACTCATGTGGAAGAACAGAGGGTTAAAACTGTGAGATTAGCAGCTGAAATGACAGATGACTATGAATTATTTCATAAATCAAAGCTTGGTTTCCGACAACAGTTTCAGCCGGTGAGGGATAGAAATTGGACAAATGAGAAATATTCAAGTGGTAAAGGTAAATTAGATTTTGCAGGAGATAATAAGGATAGAGTATCTCAGGTTAGAAAATAAATCCAGGAGGGTGGAAGAGAATTGAAAAGCTTCAGATGTTTGTCCTGTAATAAATTAGGCCATGTAAAGTTACAGTGTTGGTGGCTTGAGAAAAGCACCAGGAAGACTGATGTAGTAAAACAGGATAAGCCAGTGGGGTTTGTTAAATTGGTAAAGGAAATTCCAAGCGAAGGAGGTACAAAATAAGGTACAGCCTGATCAGGAATTGACTGATAAGAAGGTGCCAGATCTGTTTAAATAATTTATTTGTGTGGGTAAAATGTACTGATGTGTACAAGGAGGAGAAGGTAAAGAGGTTAAAATTTTAAGAGATATGTGAGCAAGTCAAGCTTTGATGATACGAGATGAGGAGTTGTGTAGTTTGGGAGGAGTATTGCCAGAAAAGGCGGTAATATGTGGAATTCAATGTGAGAAGAGTGGTGTTCCATTATGCAAGACGAGGTTGGAGAGTCCAGTGAAGAGTGGTGAAGTGGTAACATGAGTGATAGAGAAATGATCTTGTCCAGGAATGCAGTTTACCTTGGTTAACAATATAGCTGGAACACAGGTAGGAGAGATGCCTACTGTGGTTGACACGCCAGTGGAAAATCAAATAAATCCATTGAAGAATGCATATCCTGGGAATTTTCCTGATTGTGTAGTAACAAGGTTGTAAAGTCGCACGTTAAGACAGGAGGAGAAATCAAAGAGTGAAGATAAGAAGGTTGAAGTTCAATGATCAGTAACGATTTTTGATCAGATAGTTGGAAAATAACAAGAACAGGTGGAGGATGAGGTGCGTATTTTTAGTTCAGGAAAGATGGGTGAGTTGCAACAGAAGGATCTAGAAATAAAACAGTTGTATCAGAACGTGTACACAGAAGAGGAATTTGTGTGTGTACCAGAAAGTTATTACCTTAAAAATGACATCTTAATGAGGAAATGGAGACCTTCACATATTCAGGCAGATGAAAAGCGGGCAGAAGCTCATCAAGTGGTTTTGCTGGTAGGGTATGGAATGGAGGTGTTGCGAGTAGCACATCAGGTACCAGTAGGAGGTCATTTCGGGGTTAAGGAAAATTAAAGCTAAAATATAAAACCATTTTTATTGGCCTGGGCTGCATAAATATATAGTTACATTTTGTTGGTCATGTCACACATGTCAAGTGATAGGGAAATCTCAGATGATGATAAAACCAGCATCCGTAATTCCAAATTCCAGCATTTGAGGAACCACTTACAAGGAGCTTAATTGATTGTGTCGGACCCCTCCCGAGAACAAAAATGGGAATCAATATCTATTGACCACAAGGGATGTGCTTGCCACATTTCCAGAGGACATTCCATTGTGCAATATTATAGAGGAAAGAATTGTAGAGGAATTATTTAAAATCTTTACGAGATATGGACTACCCACAGAAATGCAATCAGAACAAGGATCAAATTTTACATCGAAGTTATTCAAGGAAGTTATGGATAACTTAGGAGTAAAACAATTTAATTCAACCACAGACCATCCAGAATAGCAGGAAGCATTAGAATGATGGCATCAAACTTTGAAGACAATGTTGAAGATTTGTTGTCAAGATTATCCAGAGGATTGGGATAAAGGAGTTTCATTTGTACTCTTTGCAATTAGGGATACACGTAATGAGTCAATCAAATTCTGTCCATTTGAATTGATCTTCCTTAATGAGGTAAGGGGCCCACTTAAATTGATTAAGGAGCAATTGGTGAGTGAGCGTTCTGAGACTACATTATTGGACTATGTGTCAAATTTTAGGGAAAGATTAAATAGAGCAGGTGAATTGCCTAGACAATATTTAAAAGTTGCACAGTGTGTGATGAAATAGGAAGCAGATAAGAAATAAAAAATTTGTAGTTTTGCTCGTGGAGATAAAGTTTTAGTACTGTTACCAATGGCAGCTGACCCTTTTCAAGCAAGATTTAGTGGGCCTTATCAAATTGAAAGGAAATTGAGTGAGGTGAATTATTTGATAAGAACGCCAGATAGAAGGAAAACTCAGTGTGTCATGTGAATATGCTTAAAAGATATTTTGATAGGGAAGGAGAGCAGAAGTAGAAAGTTTTGCTGATTACAACTCAGAGGGAAGAACTGAATCCAGATGACTCTAAGATGATATTCCTCAAATTAAATTGGATAACAAAGATGTTATTAAAAATAGGGATAAACATTGAGTCATCTTCCAGAGGAAAATTGAACTGACCTGAAAGAGTTATTAATATCACAAGGACATGTACGTGGGAATATGTTGGGAAGTACAAGAATGGCTATGCAGATGTAGGTGTGGGAAATACTGTTCCAATTAAACAACATCCTTGTAGCCTTAACCCTCTAAAATTGGCACAAGCTCAAAGGGAGATCGAATGTATGCTTAATGATGACATAATTGAAGTGAGTTGCGGTGAGTGGAGCTGACCCGTAGTGATGGTACCGAAACCAGATGGGACCCAACGATTGTGTGTGGACGATGGGAAAGTTAATGCAGTTACAAACACTTACTCTTATCCTATTCCACTGCTGGAGGATTGCATTCAGAAGATTGTTTCCAGACTGGATTTACTCAAAGGTTTCTGCCAGGTACCTTTATCCGAAAGTTTGAAGGAGATTTCAGCTTTTATGACACCAAATGGTTCATACCAATTAAAAGTTATGCCATTTGGCATGAAAAGCGGCACAGCCACATTTCAACGGTTAACTAAGAAAGTCATTTCAAAATTACCCAATTGTGTGGTGTACATAGACGATCTGATTATTTTTAGTCAGACATGGGGAGATCACTTGAAGCATCTGATGGAAATAATCGATCAACCCAGGAGCCGGGTCTGGTGGAAAACCTGGCTAAGAGTGAGTTTGGGACAGCCCTAGTCACGTTCATCGGCCATACCATTGGACATGGACAAATGGCCCCACTGGAGGTAAAAATGACAGCTATTGGGTAGTTCCCAATACCATTGAAACAAAGGGAAATAATGAGATTTTTGGGCCTGAGTGGTTTTTACCATAAAATTGTGCTGAATTTTTACCAGCGTGATTGCTGCACTGACCGACTTGCTAAAGAGGCATAACAAATTTCAATTGACAGCGGAGTGTCAACAGGCATTTGACCGCCTGAAGCCTGTGTTAACGACTGCTCCTGTGTTGGCTACACCAAATTACAGGAAACCATTCAAGGTGGCTATTGATGAGGGTGATATGGGCGTAGGTGCTGTGCTTTTGCAAGAAGACAACAAAGGAATAGAGCGGCCTATTGGGTATTTTTCCAAAAAATTGAATGATCACCAGAAGAAATATTCAACAATTGAATAAGAGATCATGCGATTAGTGCTGACTTCGCAACGTTTTAACATTTATGTTGCCAGTATTTTGTTGGAGACATTGGTACCGGACGGGGAAGGGCCGTGGATGTCGTCTATATGGATTTCAGTAAGGCATTTGACAAAGTCCCACATGGCAGGTTGGTTAAGAAGGTTAAGGCTCATGGGATACAAGGAGAAGTGGCTCGATGGGTGGAGAACTGGCTTGGCCATAGGAGACAGAGGGTAGTGGTTGAAGGGTCTTTTTCCGGCTGGAGGTCTGTGACCAGTGGTGTTCCGCAGGGCTCTGTACTGGGACCTCTGCTATTTGTGATATATATAAATGATTTGGAAGAAGGTGTAACTGGTGTAATCAGCAAGTTTGCGGATGACACAAAGATGGCTGGAATTGCGGATAGCGAAGAGCATTGTCGGGCAATACAGCAGGATATAGATAGGCTGGAAAATTGGGCGGAGAGGTGGCAGATGGAATTTAATCCGGATAAATGCGAAGTGATGCATTTTGGAAGAAATAATGTAGGGAGGAGTTATGCAATAAATGGCAGAGTCATCAGGAGTATAGAAACACAGAGGGACCTAGGTGTGCAAGTCCACAAATCCTTGAAGGTGGCAACACAGGTGGAGAAGGTGGTGAAGAAGGCATATGGTATGCTTGCCTTTATAGGACGGGGTATAGAGTATAAAAGCTGGAGTCTGATGATGCAGCTGTATAGAATGCTGGTTAGGCCGCATTTGGAGTACTGCGTCCAGTTCTGGTCGCCGCACTACCAGAAGGACGTGGAGGCATTGGAGAGAGTGCAGAGAAGGTTTACCAGGATGTTGCCTGGTATGGAGGGTCTTAGCTATGAGGAGAGATTGGGTAGACTGGGGTTGTTCTCCTTGGAAAGACGGAGAATGAGGGGAGATCTAATAGAGGTATACAAGATTATGAAGGGTACAGATAGGGTGAACAGTGGGAAGCTTTTTCCCAGGTCGGAGGTGACGATCACGAGGGGTCACGGGCTCAAGCTGAGAGGGGCGAAGTATAACTCAGACATCAGAGGGACGTTTTTTACACAGAGGGTGGTGGGGGCCTGGAATGCGCTGCCAAGTAGGGTGGTGGAGGCAGGCACGCTGATATCGTTTAAGACTTACCTGGATAGTCACATGAGCAGCCTGGGAATGGAGGGATACAAACGATTGGTCTAGTTGGACCAAGGAGCGGCACAGGCTTGGAGGGCCGAAGGGCCTGTTTCCTGTGCTGTACTGTTCTTTGTTCTTTGTATATACTGTTTATAATCCATTGACGTTTTTGGAGAAATTTAAGACTAAAAATGCCAGACTGTTTCGATGGAGTCTATTGCTGCAGCCATTTAATTTAAAAATTATACATGTGGCAGAAAGAGAAATTGTGATTGCTGATGCTTTGTCATGAAGTGAAGGAAGGTTCGATGATGGAAGACAAGGACCAACTTTGACTATGTTACTTTTACGTTTGTATATTTTGATTTTTTTTGTTAAATGTATATTGTAGAGTACCAGTGCATTCAAAATGAAAGGGTTTGGAAAATGAAACCATGTTTGAATGTTGATTATTCATTTTTTTCTTAAGGGGGGAGGTGTCATGTGAATGGACATTTAAGACACGTTTTTTAAAAAAATCATGCAGCCTACAGATTCAGCGATGCCATTGGGGGGTGGAGATAAGCTGTGGCAGTCAGGTGATAGCTCTTTCAGTTTCGTTTGTGGCAGCCAGGTGATAGGAGTTCTTTCCTTGGGCTTTCAGTTTCATTTTGGGCAGTGTTTTGAAAGCAGCAAGCTAAGAGGCAGTCTCTTTCTCTCCCGGTTATTTGCTCTTTGGTTCTGCCTGAAATAAGCTGTGTTTTGGGAAACAGATTTACAACAACCTCTTCTGAATTTCCTCACAACGGATTGCCAGAATTCAACCCAGGAGGTGGGATTCCTGTAACAAGTGGGCATTAACATATGCTGTATTGTATTCATTTGGAGGGTTTTGTGTATTGGATGTTGGCTTTGGTTGGTGCATATTAGAGACATATACTTATGAGTTATACATTATCCTGGTTGTTGTGTTTCTTTTTTGTAATTGGTAGAAGTTCT
Organism: Mustelus asterias; assembly: GCF_964213995.1. NCBI lineage: Eukaryota > Metazoa > Chordata > Chondrichthyes > Carcharhiniformes > Triakidae > Mustelus > Mustelus asterias. The sequence goes on from NC_135816.1 coordinate 93,483,024, forward strand.
TGCTAAGTGTCTTACTATACATGTCAACAATATTCTTAATTAAACTTTGTTTTCGATAAAAGCTCCTCCTGAGTCAGTTGAAACACACCCGAAGTGGAACCTCTCATGCTCCCCCGAGCCAAATTCAATGTCAAATGTTACAGGTCAGGGGAGCTTCATAGAACACCTTGAAGTACGCAGCCTGACTTGTAACTCTTTCAGAAGATTATCTGTCGAACAGCCAACTGTGTAACCAGAAACCGATCACATGGCATGAACATCCAATGAAACTACTTGTGAATGATGCCATTATACCTACTTCACGTGACATGTCCCACACATAATGGCAGTAAAATTCAAGGCCACTATGTCTACTCGAACATAAGCAATTTCCCTTATTGAGGCAACATAAGAAGCTTCAGACCTCAATTTCCAGACCAGAGTAAATTTACGACTTGCATCTGGTTTTAATTGTAAGTTGACCAAAAATCTCAGGATGCTTAACCAGAATAGCCATTTTAAAGCCACTATTGCCATTATTCTTGTGAAATCATTGTTGTTGTCTTTCTTTCTCCGTCTACAATAGCGATTATATCATACTCTCAAGTGTTCATCTGCACACTCAACTCATCTTTTTATTCATTTTTATTTTTATTCATCCATGGGACTTGTGCATTGCTGGCTGGCCAGCATTTATTGCCCATTGCTAGTTGCCCGAGGGCAGTTGAGAGTCAACGACATTGCTGTGGCCCTGGAGTCACAGGTGCGCCAGACCAGGTAACAGTGGCAGATTTCCTTCCCTAAAGGACACGAGTGAATCAGCTTTTCTTCCCCAACAATCGACAATGTTTGCATAGTTATGATTAGATTCTCAATTTCAGATTTTTAAAACTTGAATTCAAATTCCACCATCTGCCGTGGAAGGATTCGAACCCCAGGCGATTATCTATGTTGATGGATTAAGAATCCAACTATAATACCATTAGGCCATCACCTCTCCTTCTAACCATCTAAATTACTCGAAGGATGCATTGCATTAAATGAAATGCCATCACCTTGCCATACTACACTCTTGTGCCTTAACCTGTTAATAATCGCTCTGCCTTCCAGACAGATTCGTTCTTTCTTCTATGTTTCCTGTGTATCGCTCTTTCCTCAATATCCACGCTCTATTCCTTCCACCTTGCAATTTTTTTCACACCCACCTCAGCAACAGTCACAAAACTCCCCACAAATATGTTAGTCCTATTTTGGTTTATGTGCAAACCATTCAACTTGGACAGGCCTTTTTTTCTTCCCCAGAACCGGACCCAGTGATCCAGTAATCTAAAGTCCTCCCTCCTACATCATCTCTTCTGCCATGCATTAATCTGTGCTATCCTCCTATTCCTAAAGTCACTGGCATGTGGCACTGGGAGGGACTCAGAGTTTACAATCTTTTTTATTCTACTATCTCGTTCCCTAAATTCCAGTTACACGACCTCAGCCCTATTTCTACCTATGTCGTTGGTACCAATGTGAACAACAACCTCTGCCCTCCCAGTTCAGATTTCCATAAAGCCGTTCATTGACACCGTGACCCTGGCACCGGGGTGGAGCATAACAGCCTGGAGTCTCACCTGTCTCCTCTGAAATGCCTATGTGTACCATTCACTGCCTTGTCTTCTATCGCTCATCCACGCTTACTACTCATAACTTGTGCAGCTGAACCACCCAGTGCCATGATTTGGCTCGAGCTCCACTGCCCAGAGGATCTGTCATGCTTGTTGTTTTTCAACACAGAAAAATAGTTATTGAGTTAAATACAATTTAGGGCCTTCCCAACTACCTGCCTGCCTCCTTTTGTCTGATCGGCAGTCACCCATTTCCTCTTTGACTGCACTGCCTTAACCTGTGTGGTAACCAAATCTGTGTGGTGGCCAAGACCATGTGCTCGCCACATAACCCCAGCCTCATGGATGCATGTCAGTGCTTTGAGCCAATGCAAACGTTCTGAAACCCGATTCTCAACTTGGTAAACCCTTTGCCACTTCCTGCACACGTGGTCATCCAGCCGACAAGGAGCATCTACAAATTCCAATATGCTGCAGGCGGTGCAAACTATATGTCTAAACTTTATTTTAAGGACATTTTCAATGAATTTATGCTCAGCAGAAATTTATTTAAGTATTTTTTAATAGTTCGATCTTCCACCCTAATGTAGCTTTAAAGTGGAGAAATGCACTACCTTCCTAGTATGCAGCGGGTGCTCTGCCGAGTCCCATTGCTTCATCACAGGTCAGCTTCTGCAATTGTAAATGAACTCGTTTTATCTATTTTCCTCAGTCGGTCGTATATAGAGATTTGATAAGCAAGATCATTTCCCCATTTCTCCGAATTCCCACGGTCCCCCAATATCAATTCGAACCACCCGGTTCAGTTGCCACTGCACTTCAGAACTCTGTTCTTCTCACATTGTTTTTTGTCTCCAAATTGCAAACATAAGTAGTTAAGGATCGGCGTGCCAAGTTTGCCTCCTGAGATTTGTGATGGATCCTTTGAAAATCAGCTGGATTCATGACCTTATTAAGGTTTTACATGTTTGACTGTGTGGGCCTGGGGGATTAAAACTGCTACAAATACATGTTAATTTCCACTGCCGCAACCATGTACCAGCTAGAATCTTCCAGTTCCTGTAGAATTCATTTATTATCAGTAGATGGAACAAGCAGTAATTCTGCGAATAAAATCAATTTACTACCCGATTCTTACGGCCATTGGAGTTCCTGGTGAGCATTCCAAACTGATTTGTTACTTAGAGCAAGTTGGATTCGATAACGTAATGTAACCTTTAACGAGAAAGCATCATTACTCCCTTTTTTTCTTGTAGCTAACCTGATGACAATTGTGATAGTTTCTGAAGGAAACTGCGGCCTTTCCAAGTGCATCACCATCTACATGGTCGCTATGGCAACAGCAGATCTACTGGTCATGATCAACAATGTAATGTTATATCATATCATCAGCTATAATTTTCCATTTTCGTTCTTGAACCACACTCCCATGTGTAGGTTCATTTTGTATATAACAGCTGTCACCATTGATCTGTCCGTTTGGTTCACAGTTTCCTTCACATTCGACCGATTTGTGATGATCTGTTGCCACAAATTTAAAACAAGGCATTGCACCAGGAGAACTGCAGTTGCCGTTGTAACAACATTCTCTGTTTTGATCTTGTTAAAGAACATTCCTTTTCTGTTTGCATTTGAAGCACATCAAATAATTGATCAAGTGCATTGGGGCTGCCGGCCAGGTGTAGCTTTCTTTTCCTCAACTCCAGGTGTGGCCTACAGCTGGTTTCACAGTGCCTGGGTCGTCTGGCTTCCTTTTACATTAATTGGCCTTCTTAATTCCATGACAGTCAAACATATTCTGGTAGCCAGTAGAGCCCGCAGTAGACAGCGTGGTAGAAGAATTGAGAGGCAGAGCGATCCAGAGATGGACAGCCGAAGGAAATCCATCATTTTACTCTTCGCCATATCAGGCAGCTTTATCCTCCTGTGGCTGACGGCTGTTATTAGTTTTGCAACTACTGGGCTGGTAAACAGCAGATATTATCGTGGTGATGGTACAAACCCTGCATATATCGCCACCGAATCTGGAACTATGTTGAAGTTTTTGAGTTGCTGCCCTAACACGTTTATCTATGCAGCAACACAGAGGAAATTCAGAGAGGAGGTGAAGAAGTTGCTGAAATCTCCGTGGACGCTGTTTATAAGAATTGTAGAAAAGTCAATGGATGCAAACTAATTTGCACTTAAATCTTGAGTTTTACTTCGGATTCGAACTCAGACTCTCTGCCCCTACAGCTGCATAAGTAGTGGGCAAGCGTCTAGAAACAGGTATTCGGGACAGAATCGTAGTCACATTGGAAAATGCGGGGTGATAAGGAAGGCCATTATGGATTTCTAAAGGGAAGATTGTGTCTATCTAAATTCCGTGAGTTTTCTTTTTTTCTTGGAGGAGGGGAGTGGGGCGGGGGGAGGGGAGGGGGTACCATGAAGGGTCGATGATGATAACGCTGGTGATGTGGTGTTCATGGAATTTCAGAGGGCAGTAAATATAATATTGCACAACACATGTGGAAAAACAATTAACTCATGGAATAGAAGATAAAGTAGCAACACAGATAAAAATGGCTGAATAATAGGAAGCAGAGAGTTATGTGATTAGATATTTTTTGGCCTGGATGAAAGTTTGTAATGGTGTTCTCCAGGTGTCGGTATTGTGAGCCTTGCTTTTCCTGATACATATTTTCAGAATCTAGACCTTGGCGCGTAGGAGGAAATTTCTAACTTTCCAGGTGACACAAAATTTTGAAATGTTATAAACCGTAAAGAGCGTTGTGTACTTCTTGAAAAGGAGACAGACAAGTTGGTAGGGTGGGCAGGTAGGTGGCAGATGAGGTTCAACGCAGTGAACTATGAGATGATACATTTTGGCAGGAAGAACATGGAGTGTCAATATAAAATAAGTGGTAAAATTCATAAAGCATGCGGCAGCTGAGGGAGCCGGGTGTATATGCATGCACAGACCATTGAAAGTGGCAGGACGGGGAGAGAGCACACCGTATTTTGGAGTTATTAATAGGTGCATAAAGTCCGGAGAGCAAGGAGGTTTCCATAAAGTTATACAAGTCACACACGAGAATACGTAAAAAATGCCCAGCTCTGATGTGCACAATGGTAAAGTCCTCGAAAAATAATTAAATACATGTGAGATATATTCACTATTGATTTGTTTGCGTAGTATAAGGATTAAGTAAAACTGACAAATATATGAAAAGATGGAAGTGCACGATCTCTTGAAAGTAATTGCTGACACAGCACAGGATTGGCTCAATGTTGCACCAATAGTGGTTTGTATTAGGTGTGTCAGACATGAAATTCACTTTTGAAATACCCAGCTTGTCATTAGCTATCACATTCTCGTGTGACGATCTTCACCACAGTGTGCATGAGTCATAAAAAACAGTCCATTGTCCAAGAAAGAAGGAAGAATACTGCAAACTTTTTGTTTTCTGTGCACATTGCTTCAACTTTCTCAGCGATCAGCTGCAATTCTCCCCAGTTGAAAAGTTTTTCCAGATCAGCAATTGTGGGGAAAACAATATGGGACAGCAATTTTGTTAGCTGTGCGGTAACAACAGACACTGTATAACACTTCCAGCAAAAATACAGCATAATGGTGTTGGAAACAAATTAATTTAGTAAAATCTTGCAAATGTTCACCCTGTTACAAGTAACACCTGCGTTCAGTAAGGCAGAAAATAGGAAAAATATGTTTTTCCCCGTGTTACCTTTATTTTCTTTGTGATTTACAAGTCAGTGTCCTCTGATACTCGTTCAACCCACAAATGGGAACATCTTTCCTAATCCTCATGTAGCATATGCTCAGACAGATTTGGTGATTGAATTTTCATGTCGACAAGAGAGGGCAGCGGCATATTCTGATTATTTTTCTCATCCGAAAGATGACACTGCCCTACCGTACCACTCTCCCACCTTTCCACTGAAGTGATTTCTTTTTAACCACCTGAGAAGTCGAATTCACCCACAAAAAACGCAAGATATGAGCTCCGTTCAGTGAGAATAAGAAAACATAACAACAACAAACCTGAAATTTACAATGTGTTTTGCATAATATTTTTTAAATGGGCGTTTTCGATTTTTAATCAGACTGCAATTGACCCAAAACCAACGAGAAAGGTATAAGAAAGGGCGTCGTTGTTTATTTACAGAAAAGCGAGAGTTTTGGTGGCGATGAAGGTGGAGAGAGGCATAATCTGGTGGGTATTAAGGGGAGAATGCTGGATAAATACTGGTATAAGGTTGAAGATATGTTTCTGACTTTTGGAGAAAACAGCGCTGATGAACGGTCATCCAGACTCGAAACGTTGGTTCCATTCTTTCTCTCCACAAATGCTGTCAGACCTGCGGATTTTCTCGTGCATTTTTTGATTTTGCTTCAGGTTCCAGCAAGCACAGTGTCTTGCCTTTAAAAGGAAAATAAGGGCAGTTAACATTGGTCACCAATTCCGGCCTTGCAGAGGCGCTCAAAGTTAATGCCGGAATATGTAAAAAATAGTCTTGGACATTTATCAATGAAATAACATTGTCATTTCGCAAGGTGAGTCCAGAAAACATTTTTAAAAAAACGTGTTCTCAGTTACTTGAAACAGAGGAACCGTATGTTGATTTTTTTTTCGAGAGAAACCTAAAATCAAGTAATATATAACATGCCCTTGCAAATTGATGCAAAGAGAAATGGTGTTGGCCAAGTATGATTGAAACTTGCCTTCAAATCCTAAAACTGCTCGCTGAATGAATTTATCGTGAACCTGATACATAAATTCGTTTCAGTAATATCGACCTATCAGTGCCTGTTGTTGCATTGGATAACGTGTTTATGCGACATTGCAGGTGGTGTTGCATTGATTACAACCTTTACTTTGTTTAAGTCACACGGACCAGGGGCGTGCGGTGTGGGGCTCCATCACGGACCTCTTCCCTACTATACTATCTCCCTCACTGAAGAACATTCCCTATTGTTTATAGCTGTAATCATCATTATATTTATCTTTTTGTCATTAATTGGAGAGCCTAAAACAAGGGACTTTTTTATTCATCGTATGTGAACATCCCTGTCTGTTCCATTCCGAATCATTTGAACTGAATGGATTGCGAGGCCATTTTAGTTGAAATAAATTGATAGAATCACAACAGTGAAAAATGACTCTCCGAATGGATCCCAATATTCCTCCACATTTAGCCCGCTAATCCCTTTGAAATGCATATCTTGGGGCATTGACTGGCAATTTATCACGGGCAATCGACCTAACCTGCAAATCTTTGGACTCTGGGAGGAAACTGGAAAACTGAAGGAAACCTACGCAGTACGAAAGACCTCATTTCAGACTCAAGCATATTGCTGTGATTGGGGATACTTGCGGGCACAACCAGGTAAGGATCACAGATTAATTAGTAAATCAGATGGGGACAATCGTCAATGGGTTCATGGTCGATATGAGATTTACAATTCCAGATTAAAAAAAAAACAAGAACAAATTTCACCATCTGTCATGGTGGGATTCGAACACCTGTCGCTGGAACATTACCAGGCTCCCTATCTGAATACGTTATAAACAAAGGGGTGACAAAATGGCGCAATTCACTTTAGGACCAATTCAGTGAAAACTGCGAAAATATCTGTCAGTCGATTTTCTCGTCACACCATTTCACCTAAGCACATTTTGAATGAATGCAGAATGAAGAGCAAAGACTGCTGAGCATAGAGTGAACGAGTACAGACTGATTGAACAGAGAATGTGAGATCACGTAATGAGACGCAGGCACCACATGTGCACAGGTTGAATTAGTACACATTTAGGGGACCGTTTTATATACTGTTGTGGCAGATATAGCGTTTTATATACTGTTTGGGCAATGACTTCTCAGTAGCATTGAAGTCAAGTCCATGTCACCATCCGTGGCTCTGCTGCACAAGAGATGGGAAGAAGAATGAGAGTGCTATAGCCATTGTGGATTCAATAAAAAGGAGAACTGACAGGTGTTTCTGCGACCATAAAATAGATTCCAGGGTGGTGTGTTTCCTCCCTGTTCCCAGGGCCAAAGATGTGTCATAAGAACATAAGAACATAAGAAATAGGAGCAGGAGTAGGCCATCTAGCCCCTCAAGCCTGCTCCGCCATTCAATAAGATCATGGCTGATCTGATAGTGGGTTCAGTTCCACTTACCCGCCCGCTCCACATAACCCTGAATTCCCTTAATGGTTAAAAATCTATCCGTGACTTAAACACATTTAAATAATAGTCCATTTTACTATTATTCCTTCCAAAGTGGATAACCTCACACTTACCAAAGTTATACTCCATCTGCAGATCCTTGCCCACCCACTCTACTGCTTCATTGGGCAGAGAATTCCAAAGATTCGCTACCCTCTGGGAGAAGAAGTTCCTCCTTAACTCTGTTCTAAATTGACTCCCCCGTATTTTGTTTCAATTGTAAGTGGAAATAACCTCGCTGCCTCTTCCCTGTCTCGCCCCTTCATTATCTTATATGTCTCTATGAGATCTCCCCTGAACCTTCTAAACTCCAATGAGTACAGGCCCAGTCTACTCAATCTCTCCTCATAAACTAACCCCCTCATCTCCGGAATCAACCTGGTGAACCTTCTCCGTACCCCCTCCAAAGCTAATATATCCTTTCTTAAATAAGGAGACCAAAATTGTACACAGAACTCTAGGTGCGGCCTCACCAGTACCCTGTACAGTTGCAGAATGATCTCCCTGCTTTTATACTCCATCCCTCTCGCGATAAAGGCCAACATTCCATTTGCCTCCTTGATTACCTGCTGCAGCTGCAAACGGAGTTTTTGTGATTCATGCACAAGGACCCCCAGGTCCCTCTGCACAGTAGCATGTTGTAATTTTTCACCATTTAAATAATAGTCCATTTTACTATTATTCCTTCCAAAGTGGATAACCTCACACTTACCAACGTTATGCTCCATCTGCAGATCCTTGCCCACTCACTTAGCCTATCCAAATTTCTCTGCAGACTCTCTATGTCCTCCACGCAATTTGCTTTCCCACTCATCTTTGTGTCATCCATAAACTTTGTTACCCTACACTTGGTCTCCTCCTCCAGATCGTCTATGTATATGGTAAATAGTTGAGGCCCCAGCGCCGATCCCTGCGGCACGCCACTAGTCACTGACTGCCAACCAGAAAAGCACCCATTTATTCCGACTCTCTGCTTTCTGTTAGATAGCCAATCCTCAATCCACGCTAACACTTTACCCCCAACTCCGTGTACCTTCATCTTCTGCAGCAACGTTTTGTGAGGCACCTTATCGAATGCCTTCTGGAAATCTGAATACACCACATCCACCGGTTCCCCTCTGTCAACCACACTCGTTATATCCTCAAAGAATTCCAGTAAATTAGTCAAACATGATTTTCCCTTCATGAATCCATGCTGCGTCTGCTTGATTGAACCATTCTTTTCCAGGTATCCTGCTATTTCTTCCTTAATGATAGATTGCAGCATTTTCCCAACTACGGATGTTAAGCTAACTGCCTTTTGTCTACCTCCTTTTTTAAACAGTGGCGTTACATTGGCTGTTTTCCAATCAGCTGGCACGTCCCCAGAGTGCAATGAATTTTGATAAATTACAACTAATGCATTTGCTATTACTTCTGCCGTTTCTTTTAGTACACTGGGATGCATTCCATGTGGACCAGGGGACATGTCTACCTTTAGTCCAATTAACCTACTCAACACTACCTCTTTAGTAATAGTGATCGTTTTAAGGTCCTCACCCCCTACAGTCCCATGACCGTCAATTATTGGTATGCTATTTGTGTCCTCCACTGTGAAGACCGACACAAAAAACTTGTTTAAGGCCTCGGCCATTTCCTGGTTTCCTATTATTAAATCCCCCTTCTCATCTTCGAAGGGACCAACATTTACTTCAGCCACTCTATTCCGTTTTATATATTTGGAAAAAAAAATACTATCAGTTTTTATATTTTGTGCTAGTTTACTTTCATAATCTATCTTTCGTTTCTTTATTGCTTTCTTAGTAGTTCTTTGTTGTTTTTTAAAGCCTTCACAATCTTCTAGTTCCCCACTAATTTTGGCCACTCTGTATGCATTGGTTTTAATTTGATACTCTCCTTTATTTCCTTCGTTATCCATGGCTGGTTCTCCCTTTTCTTACATTCCTTCCTTTTCACTGGAATATATTTTTGCTGAGTACTGAGAAAAATCTCCTTAAAATTCCTCCACTGTTCCTCAACTGTCCCTCCAATTAGTCTGTGTTCCCAGTCTATATTAGCCAACTCCGCTCTCATCCTATTGTAATCCCCCTTGTTCAAGCAGAGGACACTGGTTTGGGACCCTTCATTCTCACCCTCCATCTGTATTAGAAATTCAACGATATTGTGATCACTCATTCCAAGAGGATCCCTCACAAGGAGATCATTAATTTTACCTGTCTCATTACACAGGACCAGATCCAAGGTGGCTTTCTCCCTCGTAGGTTCTGTAACATACTGTTCGAGGAAACTATCGCAACAGCATTCTAAGAACTCTCCCTCAAGTCCACCGCGTCCGACTTGAGTTGACCAATCAAAATGGAGGTTAAAATCCCCCATGATTATTGCTGTTCCATTTTTACATGCATCTGTTATTTGTTTGTTTATAGCCCACCCCACCTTGAAGTTATTATTTGGGGGCCTATAGACTACTCCCACCAGTCACTTTTTCCCCTTACTATTCCTTATCTTCAACCACATTGATTCCACATTTTGCTCCTTGGAGCCTATATCGTCTCTCACTACCGCCCTGATGTTATCCTTAATTAACAGAGCTACCCCACCTCCTTTTCGTTCCTGTCTATCCTTCCAAATTGTCCGATACCCCTGGATATTTAGTTCCTGGTCCTGGTCACCCTGCAACCACGTTTCTGTAATGGCCACTAGATCATACCCATTTGTACTGATTTGTGCCGTCAACTCATTCACTTTGTTTCGAATGCAACGTGCATTCAGGTAAAGTGTCATTATGTTAGTCTTTCTTACCTGGACCCGATTTGTTAGTGCATTCCTTTGTTTGCATGCTCTGTCCTTTCCTGTCACTGACTGGTTATTCTTCCCCAGACCATCTCCTTGCACTGTGTTGACCACCTCCATTCTCATGCTTGTCACCTTTTTTACTCTGCCTGAGGTTAGGTTCCTGCCACCTTCTGTACTCTCTGTACTATTACGTGGTCTGGAAACTTTACTAACTTCTCCTGAGCCCTCGGCTCCTTTAACTAGTTGAAAGTCCTCATCATTAACCTGCACTCCTACCCTCTCCTTTACCTTTTATTTTCTAATTCTCCATACAGCTGAACCCTCCCCCCACTATTTAGTTTAAAGCCCTATCTTCAGCCCTATCTACAGCCCTACAGTGTCGGAGCAGTTGAAGGCCATTCTGAAAAAAAGAATTACAACATGCTACTGTGCAAAAGGACCTGGGGCTCCTTGTGCATGAGATGCAAAAACCCAGTCTGCAGGTGCAACAGGTGATCAAGAAAGCAAATGGGATGTTGGCCTATATCGCAAGGGGGATAGAATATAAAAGCAGAGGTGTCTTGCTGCATCTGTACAGGGCATTGGTGAGGCCGTAGCTGGAATACTGTGTGCAGTATTGGTCCCCTTATTTGCGGAAGGATATATTGGCCTTGGAGGGAGTGCAGAGAAGGTTCAGCAGGTTGATACTGGAGATGAGGCGTGTTGATTATGAGGAGAGACTGAGCAGATTGGGTTTGTACTCGTTGGAATTTAGAAGGCTGAGGGGGGATCTTATAGAGACCTATAGTATGGCAGGGGGGTGGGGATCAAACTATTAGGTCTATAAGTGTGGTGGCTGGGGACGAGCTTGGGGCTGGGACAAGGCTGGCAAAGAAGAAGAGCACTCTGGGGGAGGACGACCTCACTGAGCCTGGGGGTCTGGAGTGCTTATACTTCAATGCAAGGAGCGTAGCAGGTAAAACAGACGAACTTGGGGCCTTAATGCGCACGAGGAATTTGGATGTGGTTGCGGTGACGGAGACTTGGTTGAAAGAGGGACAGGACTGGCAGCTGAATATTCCAGGGTACAAGTGTTTTAGGCGAGACAGAGGAGGGGCCAAAAGAGGTGGGGGAGTAGCGGTATTGGTTGGAGAGCATATTACAGCGGTGCAGAGGGAGGACAATTCGGAGGAGTCGTGTAGCGAGTCACTCTGGGTGGAGCTTAGAAACAGGAAAGGCGCAGTCACTATGTTGGGGGTGTACTACAGGCCCCCCAACAGCCCAAGGGAAGTGGAAGAATGGATATGTCAGGAGATACTGGATAGGTGCAGGAAATATAGGGTTGTTGTAGTGGGAGACTTCAATTTCCCTGGTATAGACTGGAAATCGCTGAGGGCAGGGACTCTGGATGGTGAGGCATTTGTAAAATGTGTACAGGAGGGTTCGTTGGAACAATATGTGGACAGCCCAACTAGAGAGGGGGCTATACTGGACCTGGTGCTGGGGAATGAGCCCGGTCAGGTCTTCAAAGTTTTGGTCGGGGAACATGTGGCAAATAGTGACCACAATTCTGTTAGCTTTAGGATAGTGATGGAAAAGGATGAGTGGTGTCCCAAGGGTAAGGTGTTGGATTGGGGGAAGGCTAACTTTATTGGGATCAGGCAGAAATTGGCAGCTCTTGATTGGGAGAGGCTGTTTGAGGGTAAATCCACATCTGGTATGTGGCAGTCTTTTAAGGAACGGTTGTTAGGGCTACAGGACAAGCATGTGCCTGTAAAAAAGAAGGATAGGAAGGGTAGGATTAGAGAACCGTGGATAACCAGGGAAATTGAGGGACTGGTCAAAAGGAAAAGAGAGGCGTATGTTAGGTCCAAGCAGCTAAAAACGGAGGGAGCTCTGGAGGAGTATAATGAAAGTAGGAAAATACTCAAACGGGGAATTAGAAGAGCAAAAAGGGGTCACGAAATGTTCTTGGCAGACAGGATTAAGGAGAATCCCAAGGCATTTTATTCATACGTTAGGAACAAAAGGGTTGTAAGGGAAAAAATCGGACCTCTCAGGGACAAAAGTGGGGACTTATGCTTGGAGCCCAAAGAGGTAGGGGAGATCCTAAATGAATACTTTGCGTCGGTATTCACTAAGGAGAGGGATGTGTTGACTGGGAGTGTCTCGGAGGGGAGTGTTGAACCGTTGGAGAAAATCTCCATTACAAAGGAGGAAGTGTTAGGTTTGTTAGAGAATATAAAGACTGACAAATCCCCAGGGCCTGATGGAATCTATCCAAGGCTGCTCAGGGAGACGAGAGGTGAAATAGTTGGGCCTCTGACGCAAATCTTTGTCTCGTCACTGGACACAGGTGAGGTCCCAGAGGATTGGAGGATAGCCAATGTGGTCCCGTTATTTAAGAAGGGTAGGAAGGATAACCCGGGTAATTATAGGCCGGTGAGCTTGACGTCCGTGGTGGGGAAGTTGTTGGAGAAGATTCTTAAAGATAGGATGTATGCGCATATAGAAAGGAATAAACTCATTAACGATAGTCAACATGGTTTTGTGAGAGGGAGGTCATGCCTCACGAACCTGGTGGTGTTTTTTGAAGAAGTGACCAAAATGGTTGACGAAGGAAGGGCCGTGGATGTTGTCTATATGGACTTTAGTAAAGCATTTGACAAAGTCCCTCATGGTCGGCTAGTGAAAAAGGTTGGATCCCATGGGATAAAGGGGGAGGTGGCTAGATGGGTGGAGAACTGGCTTGGTCATAGAAGACAGAGGGTGGTAGTGGAAGGGTCTTTTTCCGGCTGGAGGCCTGTGACTAGTGGTGTACCGCAGGGCTCTGTATTGGGACCTCTGCTGTTTGTGATTTATATAAATGATCTGGAAGAAGGAGTAACTGGGGTGATCAGTAAGTTTGCGGACGACACAAAACTGGCAGGACTTGCAGATAGTGAGGAACATTGTCAGAGGCTACAGAAGGATATAGATAGGCTGGAAATTTGGGCAAGGAAATGGCAGATGGAGTTCAATCCTGATAAATGCGAAGTGATGCATTTTGGTGGGAATAATGTAGGGAGGAGCTACACGATAAATGGAAGAACCATAAAGGGTGTAGAGACGCAGAGGGACCTGGGTGTGCAAGTCCACAGATCTTTGAAGGTGACGTCACAGGTGGAGAAGGTGGTGAAGAAGGCATATGGCATGCTTGCCTTTATAGGACGGGGCATAGAGTATAAAAGTTGGGGTCTGATGTTGCAGATGTATAGAACGTTGGTTCGGCCGCATTTGGAATACTGCGTCCAGTTCTGGTCGCCACACTACCAGAAGGACGTGGAGGCTTTGGAGAGAGTACAGAGGAGGTTTACCAGGATGTTGCCTGGTATGGAGGGGCTTGGTTATGAGGAGAGATTGGGGAAATTGGGGTTGTTCTCCTTGGAAAGACGGAGGATGAGGGGAGACTTAATAGAGGTGTATAAAATTATGAAAGGCATAGATAGGGTGAACGGTGGGAAGCTTTTCCCCGGGTCGGTGGTGACGTTCACGAGGGGTCATAGGTTCAAGGTGAAGGGGGGGAGGTTTAACACAGATATCAGAAGGACATATTTCACACAGAGGGTCGTGGGGGCCTGGAATGTGTTGCCGGGCAAGGTGGTGGAGGCGGACACACTGGGAACGTTTAAGACTTATCTAGACAGCTATATGAACGGAGTGGGAATGGAGGGATACAAAAGAGTGGTCTAGTTTGGACCAGGGAGCGGCGCGGGCTAATTGTTCCTGGTTTCTCGTTTCAAGGCTTCATTCTACGATCATCTTGCTGGTGCCAGTACAGAGTGAGACTGCGGATAGTTGGGAACCTGTCTCGGGGGCAGGGAATTCATATGGTGTTCGTGGAAGTGGAAATGACTAGGGTTGGGAAGCATTTTCCGATCTGGGCCATTGTGATCTCCTGGACTCGTTTCGATCGCCTCAGGGGGTCGGAGAGGAATTTCCCAGATTTTTTTTCCCCATATTGGCCCTGGGGTTTTTCACTCTGGGTTTTCGCCTCTCCCTGGAGATCACATGGTCTGGAATGGGGGGGTGGGGGTAAGTTAATAGGTTGTAATGAACAAAGCATCGTAGCTGTGAGGGACAGCTCGGTGGATAGGATATTGGTATGTAGATAGGCTGGAAAATTGGGCGGGGATCCTGGATTCAGGATTCAATCCTGGACTGGGGAGCGGCGCGGGCTTGGAGGGCCGAAGGGCCTGTTCCTGTGCTGTATTGTTCTTTGTTCTTTGTTCTTTGTTATAAGATAATGAAGGGGCTGGATAGGGTAGAGGTGGAGAGATGCTTTCCACTTGGAAAGGAAACTAGAACTAGAGGGCACAGCCTCAAAATAAAGGGGGGGGGGGGGTCAGTTTAGGACAGAGTTGAGGAGGAACTTCTTCTCTCAGAGGGTGGTGAATCTCTGGAATTCTCTGCCCACTGAAGTGGTGGAGGCTACCTCGTTGAATATGTTTAAATCACGGATGGATGGATTCCTGATCGGTAAGGGAATTAGAGGTTATGGGGATCAGGCGGGTAAGTGGAACTGATCCACTTCAGATTAGCCATGATCTTATTGAATGGCGGGGCAGGCTCGAGGGGCTAGATGGCCAACTCCTGCTCCTATTTCTTATGTTCTTATGAAGGGAAAATGCGAACAGCCACTGGTCATGGTACAGTACATACTGACACCAACAACATAGAAAAAAAAGAAATGAGGTACTTCCAGTAGAATATACAGAGTTTATCTGTAAATTAAAAGGTTTGACTTCAAACTTTTATAGTTACTACCAGTTTCACGTGCTACATGGAGTAAAAACAATAGAATATACCAGACGAATCTATGGCTGGACAAATGGAGTGGGAGGAAACAATTTAGATTCCTTGGACATTGGAGCCGGCTCTCGGGATGTGGGATTGGTACAAACAGCACTGCATGCATCTGGCCAGGATAGGGACCGGAGGCCTTGCGTGGGTGGGGAGGCGGCTGGAGCTTGTGTGCATGGTGTTGCTTGCTGGTGCTGTTGTGGTGGGAGGGAGGATTCATCTATAAGGCCACGATTTGGCAACCTGAATGGGGAGACAGAATGCAAGCAAAATACAAATATAAGAAGTAAAAGTGGAAGGCGGAAAAAAACAAGGGCGAAAGGGAAATGGGGTCAGAGTGCAAAATAAAAGGCTGAGATGACAAACAAGTTAAAAAGACAAGGCTCGAATGCTTGTGTCTTAATTTACGGAGCATTTGCAATAGGTAGATGAATTAACAGTACTGATTGAAAAAAAGGGTAAAGATAGAGTTATAATTAAGGAAACATGGCTGCAGGGTTGCCAAGGATGGGAATTGAATATCCAGAGGTATGCGTTATTTAGGAAAGTGAGACAATGACGGAAATGAGATGGGGTATCAGTGTCAGTAAAGGGGAAATGAATGCAATAGTGAGGTGGGACGTTGGCTCAGAAAACATGATGTGGAATCTACATGGTTGATGATAAAGAAACAAGAAGGTGCAGAAAACATTGTTGAAGTTTGTCTATGGGCCCCCAAATTTAATGGAAATACAAAGGAAGGTACTGAACAATAAACCAGAAATGCATGCGATAAGTGTGCAACTGTAATCCTGTGTGACTTTGGTTTTCACATAGACAGGATTAATGAAGCTAGCAATGGATGAAGAGTTATTGGAATGATGAAGCAATGGTCTTTTAGACCAATAGTTGAGGAACCAAACAGAGAACAGCCTATTTTAGTTGGGCACTGTGCGAAGAGAAAGGGTTAATTAATAATCTTGTTGTGGGAAAGCGACCAAACTATGATCTAATTCTTCATTGAAATAGAGAGAACAGTTGTCTAATTCGAATCTAGGGCCCAGAATCTAAATAAAGAGAACTATGAAGGCATGAGTTGTGAATGGACAAATTGGGGAACCTTACAAATGGGGTCCATGATGGATAGGAGATGGTTCAGATTTAAAGAACGTTTGCTTGCTTTACAACAATTAGTTATTTCTGCCTGGCAAAATAATAAATGTGAACAGGGGGATTCCAAAATAATTAAGGGATAATATTAAATCCAAAGAGGCGACCTACAAAAATGTCTGAAAAAGCAGCAACCCCAAGGAGTTGGAACATTTCAGAAATCAGCTAAAAATAAAATCAAGCGGGGAAAAAGAGCATGAGAGTAAAATTGCAGGGAACATAGAAACTGACTGTGTAAGCATCTATAAATATTTGAAGAGAAAACGATTAGTAAAGCCAAATGTAGAAATCACCTAGACAGAAGCCAGGGAATTTATAATGGGGAACAAAGAAATGACAGCAAAACTGAATACATTCTTTGGCTTTTTGTTCACAAAATAGGATACAATTAATCTTTAAGTATTTTAGGGAACCAAGGGTCTAGTGAGAGGGCGAATTGAGGGAAATTAAGGAGATGGAAATTGACGGGGTTGAAGCTGACAAATCACCAGGGACTGATCATCAACATCAAAGCCAATTAAAGGAAGTGGCCTTGGAAATATTATATGCATTGGTGGTCATCTTCCAAAATGCTAGAGACTCTGGAACATTTCCTACTAATTGGAGGGTGGAAAATGTAACCCCACTATTTAAAAAGCGAGGGAGAGAGGCAAGGCAGAATTATGGATCATTTAGCCTGACATCAATAGTGGGGAGGATGCTGAAGTTTATACTCAAAGACGTTGAAACAGAACATTCGGAAAACATTATCCTGATTAGACAAAGCC
The DNA here is from genome assembly GCF_964213995.1 of Mustelus asterias. Taxonomy (NCBI): domain Eukaryota; kingdom Metazoa; phylum Chordata; class Chondrichthyes; order Carcharhiniformes; family Triakidae; genus Mustelus; species Mustelus asterias. The sequence goes on from NC_135816.1 coordinate 93,500,380, forward strand.
AGTATAGGTTTATGAAGACAAATCATGCCTAACAGATCTATTGGAGTTTTTTGTGCATGTAACAATATGATAGATAAGGGAGAATGAATGGATGTAGTATATTTGGGCTTTCAGAATAATTTTGATGAGGTCCCTCAGAAATGGTTAGTGCTAAAACTAATATATTGGCATAGATAGAAATTTATTGACAGATAGGCATCACGGGAATGCATATTTTTGCGAGTCACAGGCAGTGACTAGTGGAGTTCCAAAGGGATCAGAGTTTAGGCCCTAGCTGTTCACAATATGTATTAATCACATGGTTGAAGGAACTAAATTTTCTGGTGACACACAACTGGACAGAATTGTGATTTGTGAGGAGGATGCAAGGAAGCTTCAAGGTGCTTTAGTCAAGTTGAGTGACTGGGCAAGCACATGGCAGATGCAGTATAATGCAGTGGAATGTGAAGTTACACACGTTGGTGTGAAAAACAGCACGGGGAAATATTAGTTGAATGGCAATATATTGGGAAGTGCAGATGTACAAAACGATCTCAGTGTCCTTGTACAGAAGACAATCAAAGTGCAGAGGCAGGTGCTGCAAGCAGTTAAAAAGGCAAATGATATACTAGCCTTCATTGCAAGAGGATTTGAGATCAGAAGCAAAGATGTCTGACTGTATTTATACAGGACCTTAGTGAGACCTCATCTATAGTATTGTGTGCAGTTTTGTTCTCCCGACATAAGAAAGGATATACTTTCCATACAGGGAGCGCAGCGATGGTTCACTAGGTTGACACGGAAGTTGAGAGGACTATCCTTGGACAAAAGATTAATTCGACAGTGCTTGTATTCACGAGAGTTCATAAAGATGGCAGGAGATTTCATTGAAATATTATAATTCCAAGAGGGCTGGACAGACTATAAGGTTGTCTGATTGGGGAATCTAGATCCAGGGGACACACCTCAGGTTACGGGGTTGACCATTTAGGGCTAAGATGAGAAAAAAAAAATCTTCTCTCCAAGGCGATTGAACCTGAGGAATTCTCTGTCACAGATGGCTGTGGAGGTCTGTGAGTCACAGAATGTATTCAAGAAAGAGATCGTTTTTAGATTTTAATGGCATCAATTAGTGAGTTAAAGGATCAGCCATAATCACGTAAAATTGTGGAGTTGGTTCGAAGAATCATGGCGATTGTGGGTTTGGAACGTGTTGGCAAGTTTCTGCAGTGCATTTTCTAATGGCTGCTGCTGCAGTTCGTTGGTGGTGGAGGGAGTGAATGATTGTGGGTGGAGTGCCAATCAAGCGGGCTGTTTTTTCCTGGATAGTGTCAAGTTCTCTGAGTGCTGTGGGAGCTGCAATCATCGAGGCATCTCCTGCTCCGAGTTTCTATGTATCAATGTAATCGTCGTGGTGCAGAACTGCAAGACAATGACCAGAGCGTAATTAATATCTACCCACCGCCCCTTGACATTAAATTACGTTAGAATTGCTGAACGCATACGGCCAATGTCCTTGGAGTTATCATCGACCAGAAACTGAACTGGACTAACCACATAAATACTGCGGATGCAAGAACTGCCCCACCTGTCTCATCACCTGACTCCCCAAAGACTGTCAAATCAGTCAGGTGCATGGTGGAATACTCACCCCTTGGCGAAAATAATGGCATTGAAGGGCAAAAAATGTCGAAGGGTTGATAATCTACATCCCAGAGTATTTAAGGAAGTGCCCTAGAAATAATGGATGCATTATGTTGGAATAAAATGGTCTTTTTCCGAATGGCAGAACGTGACTCGTGGCATACCCCAAGGATCATGCTAAGACCCCAATTATTTACAATATATATTCAAGATTTTGATGAGGAAGCTAAATGCAATAGCTTCAAATTTGCAGATAACACAAAGTTGGGCGGGAGGGTCAACGGTGAGGAGGATGCAGTCATCCTTCAGTGTGACTTAGACGACTTCAGTGAGTGGACAACTCCAAGGCAGATGCAGTTAAATGTGGATAAATGTGATGTCATTGATTTGGCAGCAAGAACAGTAGACATATAGTTATCTCAATGACTATTAATTGATAGAGGGAATGTGCAAAGAGACTTGTGTGTCCTCCTACACCAGTCGTTGAATGTAAGCATGCAGATGCGGAAGACAAATGCTATGTTGACCTTCATAGCGATAGGCTTGGAGTACAGGAGCAGGGATGTGTTGCTGCAATTATAGAGAGCCTTGAAGAGGCCACACCTAAATTATTGTATATTATCTGAAGAAAGATGTTGTTGCTATAGAGGGAGTGCAGCAAAGTTTTACCAGACTTATTTCTGGGATGGTGGAACTGATGTATGTGGAGAGTTTGAGTCAGTGGGGTTCCTCTTAATTGAAGAGGGATTTAATTGCATTGGAGGCAGTTCAGAGGTGGTTGACTAGATTGATTTTAGAGATGATGGGGTTTTTCCTCCAAGAGAGATTGGACAGTTTAGCCTTATATGCCTTGGGGTTTAGAAGAACGAGAGCGGATCTAATTGAGGGTACAAGATGATACGGGGGATTGACAAAGTGGACGTGGAGCGATTGCTTCCTCTTCCTGAGCAAAAACGTCATCGTATTAAGATTAGGGATGAAATATTTAAAATATAGGACAGAAATTATTTCTCTCAAAGAGTTGCGAGTCTCTAATTCATTACTGTAGATCATGGTAGATGCCGGGACATTGAGTACATCTAAGGGGAGGTGGACAGATATTCAATCCATTGAGGTTTGAGGGCTATGGTGAACGGGCAAGAAAGTAGAGTTGAGAATACGTTGATATCAGCTATGATTGTGTTGAATGGTGGATCTTTGGTGGCTCTTTGGTACTTACAGTCCCTGGAGTTGAGAAGAATGAGGTTGGTGGGGGGTGGGTGGATATTATAGAAACCTATACAATTCTAAAAGGACGAGACCGGGTAGATGCAGGATGGATGTTGCCGATGATGGTGGAGTTCAGAAACAGGCGTCATAATCTAAGGATAAATCGTAAATATTTTTGGACTGAAACACGATTTTTTTTACAGAGAGTGGCACGTCTATGGCATTCATTACCAAAGAAAGTAACTGATGCCACATAAGTTCTATCTTTTCAAAAAGGAGTTTGATACAGCTATTGTGATCAAACAGAGCAGAGGGTACGAGGAAAGCTGCGATCTGGATATTGAAGGGCTGAATGGCCTATTCCTGCTCCTCTTTTCCATCTTTCTTTGTTTCTTTGTAAGACAATATGGGAATACCATATATGCAAGAGCATGAAAATGGAAACATTGAAGGCAAACTGCAAAATATCTTCAGGAACAATTGAACAAAAGCATAACGTATTACAACGTGAATCCTTGCAGTCCATAATCAATACATCCCATTAAAAATGCCCCAAAATATAGCCCTCCTTCCTTCCTTCCCACCTTCCCTCCCTCCCTCCTTCCCTCCCTCCCTCCTTCCCTCCCTCCCTCCCTCCCTCCAACTGCAAATGAAAATGGCGTTGCGGATGTTGCGGATGTCTATGGACATAATGTGAATTAAAGGCCAATGACCTTTCAGTAAATCGGTAGCCGTGACGTTGGATGGGAACGACAGCGATGGACGATTTTTTTTGCATAAGGGTTGCATTTGAACGACAATGTTTAGGAATAGTAAACATCCATGATAGGTGGAGGGGGAATCTAATGGGACAAGTGAAGTGCAGGAAATAATTCTGCCCACTTCCCCGTTAAATTGATTGGATCCATTATCCTATGCCCAATATAAAAACAAGATGCACAATATTAGAATAGCGGAGATAAGAACCCCCATCAGGCACTTTCAATAACATTGCCCTAATAAAAAAAATGAAAGCAGTTTAATATCCTTTCCAGCTTGTTTGCTTAAAACAGAAATACACTCGGCTAGAATTAACCCATGTTAAATCAGAACCACAAGTGCTAAATAAGAACCTGACATGTTTTATTGATGTTTATGTGATTTTCTCGCCGGAATTTTCACGGATTGCATCTAAAAAGTGCAGCAGTAAATATTTCAGACTGATAGCAGTAAAAACTAAACTCGATCTAAAGTAAAATTGGTAGGCAGTTATTGATGTTTGCAATGGAGGAACGCTTCAATGCAAGGTGAGGTAGAGAGAGAGAGAGCATAGACAGTGGAATGACAAAGTGGAAACAGCCACATTTTTATTTGGCCCACCACGTCATCATTCTCTGAGGCATCACGTTATGTTCTTCTCCCCCTGTCTGGCGATGATTGTCGATTTCTGTTTACTTTTTCTTGTTTCAACCATATTTGTCATTCCGTTAATTCTCTCACCAATCCAAATTTCTGCCTCTTACATTTCTGTCTCTGTCACTGTCGAACTGCCCATCATCTTCTAAGCAGCTATTTCATTTTCTTCATCTTCATTTGCACGGCTGTCTGTGAGGAAATGCTTCTTTCTTTCCGTGACAACCCATGTTTTTTGCTTCGCTGTCCAATGCACCATTTTGTGAGAATTTTCTTGACTTCTCTCTCGTGTAAAAGCATCTAAATTGTTCGGCACATAACTGGCGATTGAGATGCAACAGACAAAAGTTAAATTAGACGCTAGGGAAATCATTGTCGGTAATTCAGCCCAATTTTCTCAGACGGCCTGACTTCCCACGTGTAAAAATAATAGCCAACAATCATTTTAAATTTTGAGCAATCCCCTCCTTGTTACCTTGAGTGCATTGAAAAAAAAATGTTTGTTTTGTAGTAGTTTAAATCAATCGTTAATCCCAAGAAGCAAAGGAAATTTTAAGTGATCTTTGCTGATATTACTGGAAGTTAGAAATCAGATTTAGATTTAAGTGGGTGAACTTTCATGTTTCTTTTTAGCAACGGGTACGACTTTCGTTGGATTCATGCCAGAGAAAGGTGCTTGCACATGTGGGAGTTTCTGGTTTCAGTTCAAATTGTGGTTCCATTACGTTTTGAAAGTTTACGACATGAAAATTAAACACAAGCTTGGAGAGAGAATGTAATGCTACTTAATAACCAGCGGCCAACTTTAGAGAAAAATGCCTTGTATTTTTAGTTTTAGCTGTATTCATAGCATTCACTAACAGAAGGATGTGGAGCTTTGGAGAGGGAACAGAAAAGATTTACCAGGATGTTGCCTGGTATGGAGGGCATTAGCTATGAGGAGAGTCTAGAGAAACTTGGTTTGTTCTCACTGGAGCGACGGAGGTTGAGGGGAGACCAGATAGATGTGTACAAGATTATGAGAGGCATGGACAGAGTGGATAGTCAGAAGCTTTTTCCCAGGGTGGAAGAGTCAATTACTAGGGGGCATAGGTTTAAGGTGCGAGGGGCAAGGTTTAAAGGAGATCTACCAGGCAGATTTTTTATGCAGAGAGTAGTGGGTGCCTGGAACTCATTGCCGGGGGAGGTAGTGGAAGTGGATATGGTAGTGACTTTTAAGGGGCGTCTTGACAAGTACATGAATAGGATGGGCATAGAGGGATATGGTCCCGGAAGGGTAGGGGGTTTTAGTTAAGTCGGGCAGCTTGGTCGGTGCAGGCTTGGAGGGCCTAAAGGCCTGTTCCTGTGCGGTTATTTTCTTTGTTCTTTGTTCTGATGGAACTTGGAAGCTAGTGACACAAGAGCGACAGAACAGTTCTCTCAGGTCTGCCGGAAGCAGAAGCAGGATAAGGGAGCTGCAAAACAAAACACAGACATTCCCCAAAGAATACTAGAAATTAAAGAACAGCGAGTAGTAGAATTTAGCAAATGAATGGAGACGCTCCCGATCCTGTGATGTGAATGGAACAAATTCATTGAAATTAAAGACAGAGCTGAGAAGTGAAGCAATTGGTAAAGTTGACTTGCAAGAGTCCAGAGGCAGACCTAAAGCAGTCATCCGGTTTGATGTCCTTATTTCCCCATTTTCCTTCCTACGCACACATGACCATTGTGGCCTGTCACCTCACCCAGCTCCATGGTATCCGCCTTGCAATCTATTCATCTACCACATCATACACCACTACCCTTCCCATTTGCGGATTTACCAAAAACCATCAGTAACTCACTCATATGTCACTCTTACCACGTGCCAAAGCAGTACCCTATCACGCTATCCAAATGCCAAGTGAAACACCTGCCAGTTCTTCCAACTGTTATTCTACCTATCTGTCATATTACTCACTCACAAACCGCGCTCCCCCCTCCTCTCAACCGCTCCCCCCCTCGCCCCCCCAACCTACTTGGCGAGGGAGTATGTGATCTTGAGAAGGAAATGTCTTCGCCCATATTTTGCTGAATGCCGAGAAGCTTCACGGGATCGGCAGTCAATGTTGTGAACTCCCAGCCTATATGCATACCTAATGGATACCCCTATGCAGCCATCTCCGGCCCCGCTGTTGGGAGTGGAAATTTTCAGGAAGGGTGACGGCAGTGGTTTTGACATTGGCGCAAAATTAGGGTTTCGAACAACAGATGAGCTGAGGCAGGGGTGGATGAGGCAGTTAGCTAGTGGTCTTCGAAATGCTCTCACATGCCATTTTCCAAAATCTTTGCTTGCCATACATTGAAAAACGCATGTTGACTTTGTCAGTTATGCTTTTAATTTAACCACTATAAGCTATTGTAGATTCATAGAATCCCTACAGTGCAGAAGGAGGCCATTCAGCCCATTGAGTCTGCACCGTCAACAATTCCACCCAGGCCAGACCACCTTATTCCCACCTATTTACCCCACGAATCCCCCTGACAAAAAGGGGCAATTTAGCTTCGCCAATCCACCTAACCTGCATATCTTTGGACTGTGGGATGAAACCGGATCTCCCGGAGGAATCCCACGCAGAGATGGGGAGAACGAGCAACCTCCACACAGACAGTGACCCTAGGCTGCAATTGATTCCGGATCCATGGCACCGTGAGACAGCAGTGCCAACCTCTGGGCCACCGTGCTGTAATTTAACTGGTTGAGGTATAATTTTAAATTAGTATTCTGTATAAGTGGACAAATTTGGAAAATAAGTAAAAGTCACCAACAAATTACTCACCTGGTAACTGAACTGATGCCTCAGAAGTTCAGCTTCCAGTCGAAGTGAAAATGTTTTCTTTCTTCGACCTTCAATTTAATAAAGTGCTCACTGCACCTTACTACCTGACACATCAAATTCAGTTAGTTCAGTGATGTGTTGAAGCAAAACTCAGCGAATGACTTTGTGCTTCATACTGAGTAGTTGCAATTAAAAAGTGATTGAATTGGGTATGAAATTGTATTATCTGAATTCAGAATATAATATTTGAAGTGTCCGGAGAAACAAGGGATCAATTCGGAACTTAAAGACACTCCGGAGGGAGAATTAGAAGCAATTGCCAGAGATTGCAGAAAAGCAATTCCACCAATAGGAAGCCCAATGTGGCATCCCAAAGAACGACCACAAAGTGGCATCACCAACATCGAGCACGAAGTGATTTCCCTCCCAATAATTTTAAAAAATCGTTATGGGATGAGAGCATCGCTGGCTGGGCCAGCCTTTATTGCCCGTCCCTAGCTGCCCTTCATTTCAGAAAGTATTTAAAAGTCAACCACATCGCTGTGATCTGAAGTCACATCTAGGCTAGACCAAGTAATCATAGCAGATTTCCTTCCCTAAAGGCGTTACCATACAATGATTCCTTCGCCATGGTCCAAATATTAAGCATAAAACGCCATTCCCAGTACCAAGAAAAACATATTTATCCGCCACAATCTTACGAAAGCATAGGGCTCAAAAACACAATTGTTTCATCCCGCACCAAGCGTAAATTGGCGCCCCACTTATTAGCACTATGATATAGTGACCTAAGCGAACCAAAGTTTAATGCCAATTGGTTTATTTTTTCGTTGGGAGCGTTAGTTTGTGCTTGTTGCCGCCTGATCTACTTTGAAGAAAAGACGGGGAGAACCCTATATTCTTGTTAAATGCTGGCGAGGAACCACTTTTGTATCTTGGTATTGGGAACGCTTGGTTTGTGGGAAGCCAGTTTCGATTTGGCATTTAGGATGACGCTTTGTGCTTTGCATTTGGAGGGACCATTTATGTTCGATGCTGAATGGAATATTACTCCGCTGTCTCTATGACACTTTTCAAAGTATTTTTTTCTAAAGCCTCATTCTGGAGAGAGCCATACGATTATTTCCCTCGTCATCGGAAAATAAAAATATAGCTAGAATGAACTGAGGACAACACAATCTCACAACTGGTTAAATACATTTCGAGATACACAATTGTTGGGAGGAAAAGAGTTAACTGTTTTTCATGGACTGTTACTAATTTTAGTCTCTGTGGATCCGAATTGCGAAACTGTTCGTTCTATCACTTGTATTAATAAAGGAGTCGTTTAAACTTGCCTTTCAGCCGTGCTGGTGAAATATCATCTTCGGCATTAACAGTGATCAGCCACTCCACCGAGAAGGAGATAATGGATGAGAGCTATTCCCTCGAGTTCAAAATAATATTTTACATCTTTAAGGTGGAAAAATTGTACTATCCGATACTCGCTGCAGTTGCTGTCCCTGGTAAGTTTCTATACCCAGCTGTTAAATTTCTAAACTGTATTTCACAGTATTTTCGGCGATTGGAGAACCATTCATTATTTTTCCTCAATGCGTTTCCTCAGCTTTGTGCCTGATGTTTCTCGCTATGAATTTCGCTCCGTAGTCTATTTGTCATTCTATTTCAGATGAGCCGTGCATCATGATTTTCATTATCTACTTCACCTGAAATAATATTCGTAAAAACAAAATACTTTCCACCCCAGCCCAAATTGGAAAAAAAAATCAAATTCTGTTCGTTGCAAATAAGTATACCGAGATTCGCAATCCACTTGGATAGACATATCACGGGTAAATTTCGTAATATTTCACCTAATGATTAAAAATCTAATTCCAGTATTTGCGGCAAGTCTTAGCATGAAACCGGCTTTAATATCACTTTGATAGATAGTTTGATAGCATTAGACGCGTGATTTATATTCTAAAGAATAAGCTGATGTTTTTCTTTGATTTTGCAGTGCTCTCATTTCCATTCATTGTTTTGAAATAATTGAAATCGTGCTGCCTATCACAGGTGAGGGAATCTCTCAAGCAATCCAAGGCTAATCTTTTCTATTTCGAGCGTTTCTCTCTCTGACTATAATTATTGTAGTATGCCTAGTGGACCAATTTAGTGTTTGACTGCACATACTCATGTAAGAACCTATCAAATTATCACCAAATGGTGGAAAGCATTGTTTAAACGCATTTATTGCTCGTCACACAGAAAAAAAGTTCCTCCTCATCTCAGGCTTAAATTAATGCCCTTTTATTCTGAAACTATGCTCTCTGGTCCAAACCTCTTCGATGATGAGGAACTCTCTCAGCATTTACCTTATCAAGCCCGTTCTTAATGCTGTATGCTTCGATTGCCTCTCATTCTTCTGAATTCCAATGAGTAGAGTCCCAACCTGTTTAACATTCCCTCATAAGGCAATTCCTCCATACCAGAGATTATCCAAGTGAACCATCTCTTAACTGCCTCCAATGGAATAATATCGATCCTTAAATAACATATTTATACTTATATGATTTTGATTCAATTGTTAGTAGCCTTATTATTGTCATCAATATTTTTGATGTTTGGCTCAGCACATTTCATTGAAGCTTGAATGGAAATGTTAGCTCAGCAACGACCACGACATGCTCTTTCACAAGACTATAATAGGAACAGGAGTACGCCGCTCAGGGACCAAACTGCTCACAATAATCCAGCTTTCGTCTCCCCAGTACCGTGTGTAGTTGTGGCAAGAGGTCCCTACTCTCATACTCCAACCCCCTTGAAATAAAGGCCAACATTCCATTAGCCTTCCTGATTACCTGCTGTACATTTGTGCTCGCTTTCTGAGTTTCATGCACAAGTACCCGCAAATCCCTGTGTGTTGCAGCTTTCTGCATTTTATCCATTTAGAAAATACACTGTTCTCTTCTGCCTTCCAAAACGGACAGATTTAAATGTTCCCAGATTATACTCCAGTTGCAACCCTTTTGCTCACTTACTTATCCCATCAATATTTCTTGTAACCTCTTTGTCTTCTTCTCGCAACTTGCCTTTTCACCTACTTTTGTGTCGTGCGCAAATTTCGCTACACTGCATTCATTTCCTTCTTCCAAGTCATTAATATATATTGTAAACCGTTGCGGTTCCAACACAGATCCAGTTGGAAGCCCAGTATTGACTGGTTACCAACATGAAAAGTAACTTCATATTGGCGCTCGCTGTTTCCTGTGCATTGGCCATTTCTGTATCCATTCTAATTTGCTACCTCTGACACCATGGTCTTTTGTGAGGTAACTTGTCAAACGCCATCTGGAAGACAAAATACGACACATCTACTGACTCCCCTCTATCCACTCTTATTGAGGCTTTCTCAGAAATCTCTAATACATTAGACACAATTTCACTTCCATGAAGCTATGATGACTCTGATTGGTTAATTTATGATTTTCCAAGTATGCTGCTATTACTTTCTTAACAATTGATTGCACCATTTTTCCATTAATACATGTTAGGTTAATCGGCCTATATTTACCCACTTTTTGCCTCACTCTCCTTTTTGATAGGGATGTCTCATTTGGCAGTTTTCCAATCCTCTGGTACTTCTCCAGAATTGAAGAAGTTTGGAAAATTACCACCATTGCGTCCACTATCTCTGGAGCTACTTCTTTTAGGATCCGAGAATGCCAGCCATCAGGGTCAGGGGACTTTTTTTGCCTTTAACCCTATTAGTTTATATCATACCACTTCTCTAGTGATAGCACTTAATTCCTCCTTCACATTCTTTCAAAGTATTGGGATTTTCAAAATATCTTCCACCGTAATGACTGATGCAAAATATCTCTTTATCTCATCTGCCATTTCCTTTTTCCCCATTACTATTTCCACAAAATCATTTTCTAAGCGGCTCATGTTCACTACAACATCTCTCTTCATTTTTTATATCTTTAAAGAAGATTGTATTGTCAGTTTCTATATTCCTCGCTGGTTTGCCCTCATAGATGATAAAACTTGTTGTTTAGCATAAATGTTTATTTCTCTTTTGCTATTTCATGCTGAGTAATCTTTTTGTTAAAGTGTTGTTTTCACTGAATGGCTGATTTCCCTTTCACATTGAAGTTATTTAGGACATCACTGAACACAAAGACACGAGACCAAATTTCGATATGTACTCAGCTAAAATGGTAAATGTGGTGACAGTTTAATGGAAAATTGCCCTATTTATTTTTATTGTTTGAATTGCAGTTAATCTGGTGACCATTGCAATCCTGTCTCGAAGAAAGTGTGGCCTCTCCAAATGTGTTACGCGCTACCTGGTGGCCATGGCAGCGGCAGATTTACTCGTCATTATCGTTGATCTAATCCTGAGGCAAATACCGATTTCTTATGACGAAGTTTTTCATTTCTTGCATTCCGTAGAAGTGTGCAATATTCATGCTGTTCTGCTTTACGCATCCACAGACTGTTCGGTTTGGTTCACGGTCAGTTTTACTTTTGATCGATTTGTGGCCATTTGTTGTCAGAAAATGAAAGCTAAATATTGCACGGAGAAAACTTCAGCTGTGGTTTTAGGAATAGTGGCAGTGTTCAGTTGCATAAAGAATATTTTCTGGTATTTTATGCTTACCGGTTACTATTTACTTTTGAATCTCCCCTGGTTTTGTGATATAACATCCAATGTTCCTGATTCACTGGTTTGGGGAACAATCGAATTTCTTCATTATGTTCTCACCCCGGGGACGCCATTCTTCCTGGTTTTGCTGTTGAATGTTTTAACCATCAGGCACATTTTAGTGGGCAGCAGAGCACGAATGAGACTCCGTGTTAACAATGGAGGAAAAACTCGCATTGATCCAGAGATGGAAAGCCGGAGGAAATCAATTACCTTGATGTTTCTTATCTCTGGGAATTTCATCCTATTATGGTCAATGTTTTTGGTTATTTCAATATGGAATAGAATGTGGGATTTGGGTTACCTGGCTATATTGCCTCCTGGTTATTTACTGGAAATGGGGTTCATGCTTCAGCTTCTGAGTTGTTGTACCAACACTTGTATTTATACCTTGACTCAGACGAAGTTCAGAGAACAGTTGAAGCATGCGATCAAATATCCCTTCATTCTAATTGCAAAATAAATGATGAGGTAACTTCAAGAAAAATCAGGCGTACAGACAAGATGCTCTCTCGTGCAGCTTGTGCGTTAGTTATCATCATGTATTGAATCGATCATGTCACCAGTGTCCTTCTGTGCCTCTTATTGTGAAGAAGACTCTGTAACACATTTCCCTTTTAAAATGTGCCCCTCCCCTTGCGGAGTTGTATTGGGGACAATAATGCATGCTCTCCATCTCCGTGTTTATCTCCATATCTATCCCTCCACCCACGTGTCCCTCATCTGTCTATCCAGCCGCCTCTCCATCTGCCCGTCCTCCCATCCGTCTGTCCATCCACCGATCCATCCATCTATCCATTCATCCGTCCGTCCGTCCATCCATCAATTGGTCTATCTCTTTCTCCCCCCCATTTACCCTGTTCCACTCCCTTATTACTCCGCACGCTGGTGGCACTAAATCTAGTAAACCATTGTAAAAGTTGTACGTGTACACGGGACGATTTTAGTTTCTATCTTACTGCTGCTGAGTCGACCATTGAGTGTCCCATTGAACTTTTTATATCAAGCTTAAATTTTATGTAACCAGCGCCATGTATTTCCACTATCTGTTTGATGAGCCAATGTACTCTAATTATAACTTGTCACCAGGTGTTGGATAGTGCGGCACTTACCCTTTTACATTTGCGTATTAAATGTTTTGAACCTGCCATTCTGGCATTTGTGGCAATCTGCAGAAGGAATATCACATCTATTATTTCCGTGCTGTTTGTTACCTTGGACTTGTTTTGATGGAACTGAAAGATATTATATGTGGAAAGTGCATAGAATCTAGTTCACAAATTTTGAAATGGTTAACTGTATAATTTCTATTAATGCCACCATATAAATCTGTAGTCCAGAAAGCACGAATGCACGAATGAAAATCGTATTTGATGTAAATAGATTTATATGGTCGCATTAATAGAAATGATACAGTTAACCATTTCAAAATGTGTGAACTAGATTCTATCCCTCGCCGCTACACATAATTTAACGTGAGTTCAATTTGACAATGAATTGTTTGACCAATGTTTGATGATTTTGTGCGGCAGAATACATAAGCATATATGGGAAGACAAATTTATTAACTCTCATGCCAAAGTAGAGGTAAATAAGGTTTTGGTGCCGATATTAGTTCTACACTTCTTGTCTAACTTCAGGTCAATGGGAACAGTCATCTAGTTGTTTCCGATATCTCTGGGAACCACGAGACATGGAAATGCAAAGGGCAGAGGCAGGAACTTACGAGTTGACTCATGCGTGACATTACTGGACGAGGAAAATCTGAGAAAAGTATACAAAGGGGACAGGGGAGGCAATGTGTGAGGCGATGTTTAAATCACTTTATCAGACCACAGGCAATGGAACACAAACAAATTCATACACAGACACACAGGCAAAAAGTTAAGGCGATAGGCTTACTTCGTTCACACGAAATCGCAACTGGAACTGCTAATAAAAATGTATTTGGATATAGCGGGCCCAGCACTTCACAAGAATTTATGTTAAGATACTATGAGTGAAATTAAAGAGAGTGAGAGAAACTGAGTTCGAGGGATTTTGAGCCTTAACGTGCCATATAGAAAGCGAATGTGAAAGACAAATAAAACGAGAACGACGGGAGCAGTGATTATTCTGAATGTCAGGTAATCATGATTCATGTAACATTTCAATACATAATAAATGTAAGAATAGCTAAGAGAACAGACAGGCACTGCAGGTGTCCCGTGAGACTATTTCTAACCGCTTTCCCACTTTGCACAAGGCTGCGTCAGATATTTCCTCAGAGGACCATAGCCAAGAGCCGTGTTTGGCACTATGGTTGAACAAGAGGGGTGGTGGTGGGTGAAGGTGAGGGGGGGGGGGGGGGGCGGAAGAGTGAAACAGCTATGTTGATTTGTGATTCCATAGCTGGGGAGCAAAGATGCTTTGCAGCGGCCTTACAAGTGGTTTATAACGGAATCAATGACGGAGGGAGGAAAAGAGATGAGGTGCTGAAGGAGGTTAGCAAATTAAGTAAAAGTAGGACCTCAAGAGGAGTAATCGCAGGCTTTCTCTCAGTGTCACATACTGGTGAGCCGAATAAGAGGAATGTTGAGCAGTTTAATACATGGTTGGAGTAATGGAATATGAGGATATGAGGGAATAAATTATAATCCTAATTATTGTGACCGGTCTGGAGCAGCTAGCAAACGTCCAAGAAGAATGATTTGCAGCTTAACATGACAGGGGTAATTTCTCCTCGAGGGGATTTTTTCCAGTTCTTTTGGAAAGGGTTATATTGGATTGCCTGGAGGATAGTAATCTATGGGGAAATTGAGAGAGGGCAGTGTAAAGCTGATAGTGGGAAGAAGGAAAATATTATCTACTAAGCAGGATACATCAGAGAGCAGTATCAAGGTGACTAGAATATTTGGAGTGTTTGGTAGGTCTAAAGAAGGCAATAATAAATCGTTGGATAGAGCGAGAGTAATGGGAAAAAATAAAGCAGTCTAAATCAGGATTACTGTGCATGTATGTTAAAGCAAGGCACATAGGTAACAAGATTGCTGAACTACAAATACAAGTCGACATATAGTTATTACTGCCAACACAAAAGCCTGGCTCAACAAAGGGCACGATCTGGGTACACGATGTTTAAAATAAATAGGTAAGGAAGAAAAATGGGTGGGGTTGGGGACAAATGTGACATAATAGTGCTGAATAGAGGGGTCAAGGACAGAATTCCTCGAAGTGGAAGTAAGCAATATATAATGTGAAATGACAGTGATCTATGTAATATATAGACCACAAACAAGTTGGCGTGATGTGGAGAAACAAATTTATGAAAATCAATACAGAGAGGTACAAGGATAGACGAATTTTAATATGGTCATAACTTATCCAAATTTATGATAGGAACAGTGCAAAGGGGCAAGAAGGGAAATAGTTTCTGACTCGTGTTCAAATTAATTTTCTGCAGGAGTGTGTTTACAGTCCAGCGAGAGGGCAGGCAATGCTGGCTCTGGTTCCAGGAGGGAGTTGGCCCATTTGGATCAAATAGAAATGACAATGCATGTACGGGACAGTGAGCATTGTAACATCACATTGAGACTAGTTATGGCAAAGGACAAGGAACAATTCATACCAACGATAATCAATAAAGGGAAGTCAACTTCGGTGGAATGAGAATACATCTTCGCATGATTTGGAACAAAATGTTGGCAGAAAAGACAGTGACCGAACAATGGGCTACATTCAAATAAATAGCACTGCAGGCAATACTAAGGGGAATGATAGACCAAGATATCCAGAGCACACTGGATAACGAGGCAGTGAGAGGTGAAGCAGAAAAAGAAGAATTGCGCATATGAAAGATGTCAGTTCGAAAATCCAATGGATAATCAGTTTGAATATTAATGGATCGGAGCAGGGATGAAAAAAGAACAACTTTCAAGAAAAACAAGGACGGAGCATGGAAAAAGAATGGCAATTGACTTAAAAGGGAATTCCACAGTGTTCTATGTGCGTGTGAAGAATAAAATGGGGATGGAAGGAAGAGAGACTCTGAGGCATTAAAAGCAGACTTGGGAGTTTGAAGGCAGGAGAACAGCAGATATATAATAATATTACTTTGCATCTGTCTTGACAAAGGACGAAGATGCTGCCCAGGCCGAGGTGAGAGCTGGGATTACTGGTACACACGATTAATTAACATTTGTGAAGGAGGAGATGTTAGAGAAAGAGTATCTTTATTTAACCTTGATAAGGTCCAAAAAGAGGATGAGGTGTATCCAAGGACACTGATGGAGGTAGAGTAGAATTTGCCAAGGTACCGCTGATAAACCTCCAGTCTTCCTGAGACACAAGAGTAGTGGTGGAGGGCAGGACAATTGCAAAGCTTACGCCCTTGTTTTGAAAGAGGTGCAATAATAATGCTGGTAACTATGTACCAGTTACTTTGAGTTTGGTGGTAGGATTTATTTCTGGAAACTATAGTTCAGGAAAACATCAATCGTCACTGAGGCAAGTGAAGGACAATTGTGGAAATCCAGCAAGGGAAAATCATGTTTAACTAACTTGCTGGTGTTTTTGAGGAGATAATAGACAAGGTTGATAAAGGCAATGCTACTGATCAACTGTGTAAGGATTTTCAAAAAGGCATTTGCTACAGTATCACACAACTAACCTCCAGCTCATGGAATAAAAATGACTTAGGCACTTGAATAACAAATTGGCTGAGTGGCAGTAGACAGTTCGTAATGCAAATGGTAACTTTTCAGATTGGAGAATGAACTAAAGTGGGTCTCAGGGGTTAGTGTTGGGACCCTTCGTCTCCCTAATATATAACTGCCATGCAAAGGGCATGATTACAAAATTTGCGAATGATGCATTGCAAGCATTGTCCATTGTAATGACGATAGTCTTGTCGGGAAGCATCTTAATTAGATTTGTACAATAGTGACAAGTTCGAAGGTGGTATTATACAGGAAATTCGAAATGCATGTTACAAGGTTGCTACAATAATCATGAGCGACTTTACTCCACATAAATATTTGTCAAATCAAATAAGCAACAAAAATGTGGAAGATTCATTTCTGGAGTATGTGTGAGTTTTTTTTAGATCGGTATACACAGAAACCAACTAGAAAACATGGTATTATGCAGTGAGATGGGCTCAATTATCAATCTTTCTATGCTGGGTCCTTTAGAGAATAGTGACCATAACATGATAAAACTCTTCGCTGGGAGGGAAAATAAGATCTGACACTGGGGTCCGAAATCAAAAATAAAGGAAACTACTAAGGTATGAGAACTGAACTGACTAAAATACATCGGAAAAATTCATTAAAAGGTTTGACGGTGGACAGACAATGGATAATACTTAAGGAACACATAAATGCATGACAACAGTTATACTTTCCTTTCTTGCACAAAACTAAACAAACACAGTAGCTCAAAACTGGCTTACAAAAATAAATAAGGACAGCATGACATGCAAAAAGGCGCCCCATAAAGTTGATAGAAAAGGTAGCAAGCCTGACGAGTGGGAAATGTTCAATTTCAGCAAATCATGACAAAGAGATTCACTGAGAATATGAGGGCAAATGATATAAGTAATATAACAGTGCACTGGAAACACTTCTATCAATATATAAAAAAGCAAAGAAAAAATAATAGTGAAAGCAAATAAAGGTCCCTGATGGTGCAAAAGCGGAGAATATACAACAGGGATGAAAATGGTACAGCAATTAAAACATGCAATAGCAGGACACACAGAAAATATCAACAGAAGTAGAAAACATATTACATGGATTTATGAAAATGAAATCATGTTTGCCCAACCGATTGGAATTTTATATGAATGTAACTGTATAATGGTGCAGGAATAATTAGTTGAACATGTGTAGGAAAGTCATTCAATCTCACCTGACGTACTGCATCCAGTTCTTGGCACCCTATGTGAACACATTGGAGAGCGTACAGAAGTGATCACAGACATGATTTCATGGGTAAAGAACCGTAACTGTGCAGAAAGAAAATGGTACCTTGCATCTTGACGAAATAATGGCTGAAATGACACTTGATCGAGATATTCAAGATGCTAAGGGCATGAATAGACAGTGCCGGATTTAGCCATAAGCTAAACAAGCTACAGCTTAGGGCCTCACAATCCGCAGGGGCCTCACAAAATTTCAGAAGGTTTACAATGAAGAGAACATTTAAGAGCGGATACCAGAAAAGAAAAAGAAAGCACCAGCTTGAAGAGCAACTCAAAAAATTACCAAAATTACCAAAATCTATGAGAGAGATCAAGCCAGCCAAATGATAAATATGTAATCAGTAAATGCATTCATTTGAAAATAATTTGTGTTTTTCACTTTAAATATCTTGCTATTAAATACTTAAAAGACGCAATTATGTTTTCATTTTTTTTGTGGCGACCCAAGGTCCTGTTTTGGTACGCACCTTTGTGAGACCTTTTGGTGTAACTTTTTAACAAGGGGTCTCCAAGCTTTATATAGCTCAGGGCCTCACCAAGTTTAAATCCGGCACTACGAACAGGATAAGCAGTGAAGTACTGTTCCCTGAAACTATAAAATAAAGAGCTGGAAGGCACATATTCAAAATTTTAGGCAAAATTATAGATGTGTTTTGATGATTTATTTTCAGCCAGAGTCAAACAAACTTCCTGAGAGGGTGGCAGAGGTAGGTTTCATGAAGGTATTCACAGAGGAGTTGGACCGATATCGGAAAAATGTGCACGGTTACAGGGATAAGAGCGGGTAATGGGATTGGGTATAGTTCTCTTTCAGAGAGTGAGTAAAGACCCAATGTGCCAAATATTATACATCTGCACAGCAAATGTTCTGCGATTTTGTGGTATTAATCTCGAAAACACAATGTTCAATGTGATCAGAAATAATGCCCAAATAATGCTTCTACTGACAATTTCTGTCGTTTTGAAGATAAATACATTTCCCAACTTCACATTACACAACATTGAATATATCCCAATTACTTAGCTGAAATTGTTGCTTGGTGACACACAAGTTGCCTAAAAAAGGAAATGTGCTTTTGAAAGTGTCCATCTTGCACTCATCAGCACAAATGTAAGATTGCCAACTTTTGATGAGAGTAACAATTTGTACAGCAGGGGAAAAGAGAGCTGACTGGTTGACACTTTAATTTTATTTGGTGGCCATTTTGCCATGGCGAATATACCAAGGATCTTGCACCCCTAGCCTTTGCTCAATTAAAATTATGACTGGACATGATCCTTTATATGGAAGAGATCAGATACATATATACAAACATATCCGGTTTCTAACAAGCATACCTTACGCGACTACAATCTTATGAACATAGAACATAGAACATTACAGCACAGAACAGGCCCTTCGGCCCACGATGTTGTGCCGAGCTTTATCTGAAACCAAGATCAAGCTATCCGACTCCCTATCATCCTGGTGTGCTCCATGTGCCTATCCAATAACCGCTTAAATGATCCTAAAGTGTCTGACTCCACTATCACTGCAGGCAGTCCATTCCACACCTCAACAACTCTCTGCGTAAAGAACCTACCTCTGATATACTTCCTATATCTCCCACCACGAACTCTATAGTTATTCCCCCTTGTAATAGCTCCATCCAGCGGAGGAAATTGTCTTTGAACGTTCACTTTATCTATCCCCTTCATCATTTTATAAACCTCTATCGAGTCTTCCCTCAGCCTCCTCCGCTCCAGAGAGAACATCCCGAGCTCCCTCAACCTTTCCTCATAAGACCTACCCTCCAAACCAGGCAGCATCCTGGTAAATCTCCTCTGCACTCTTTCCAGCGCTTCCACATCCTTCTTATAGTGAGGTGACCAGAACTGCACACAATATACCAAATGTGGTCTCACCAAGGTACTATACAGTTGCAGCATAACCCCACGGCTCTTAAACTCCAAACCCGTGTTAATAAAAGCTAACACACTATAGGCCTTCTTCGCAGCTCTATCCACTTGAGTGGCAACCTTTAGAGATCTGTGGATATGAACCCCAAGATCTCAATGTTCCTCCACAGTCTTTAGAACCCTATCTTTGACCCTGCAATCCACATTTAAATTAGTCCTACCAAAATGAATCACCTCACATTTATCAGGGTTAAACTCCATTTGCCATTTTTCAGCCCAGCTTTGCATCCTATCTATGTCTCTTTGCAGCCCTCCACCTCATCCACTACTCCACCAATCTTGGTGTCATCGGCAAATTTACTGATCCACCCTCCAGCCCCCTCCTCTAAGTCATTAATAAAAATCACAAAGAGCAGAGGACCAAGCACTGATCCCTGTGGCACTCCGCTAGCAACCTGCCTCCAATCCGAAAATTTTCCATTCAGCACCACCCTCTGTCTACGATCAGACAACCAGTTACCTATCCAATCGGCCAACGTTCCCACTATCCAACACCTCCTCACTTTCATCATAAGCCGACTATGGGGGGCCTTATCAAACGCCTTTCTAAAATCCATGTATATGACATCAACTGCCCTACCTTCATCAACACACTTAGTTACCTCCTCAAAAAATTCTATCAAATTTGTGAGGCACGACTTGCCCTTCACGAATCCGTGCTGACTATCCCGGATTAATCCGCATCTTTCTAAATGGTCGTGAATCCCATGCCTAAGGAACTTTTCCATCAATTTAGCAACCACCGAAGTAAGACTAACCGGTCTATAATTACCAGGGTCATTTCTATTCCCTTTCTTAAACAGAGGAACAATATTCGCCATTCTCCAGTCCTCTGGTACCATCCCCGTGGACAGCGAGGACCCAAAGATCAAAGCCAAAGGCTCTGCAATCTCATCCCTTGCCTCCCAAAGAATCCTAGGATATATTTCATCAGGCCCAGGGGACTTATCGACCTTCCGTCAATTCAAAACTGCGAGTACATCCTCCCTCCGAACATCTATTTCCTCCAGCCTATTAGCCTGTAACGCCTTCTCTTCCTCAAAAACATGGCCCTCTCCTTGGTGAACACTGAAGAAAAGTATTCATTCATCCCCTCGCCTACCTCTACTGACTCCATACACAAGTTCCCACTACTGTCCTTGACCTGCCCTAACCTCACCCTGGTCATTCTTTTATTCCTCACATGAGAGTAAAAAGCCTTGGGGTTTTCCTTGATCCGACCCGCCAAGGACTTCTCATGTCCCCTCCTAGCTCTCCTAAGTCCCTTTCTCAGCTCCTTCCTTGCTAACTTGTAACCCTGAGTCGAGCTATCTGAACCTTGTTTCCTCATCCCTACATAAGCTTCCACCTTCCTTTTCACAAGACATTCCATCTCTTTCGTGATCCACGGTTCCCTCAATCGGCCATTTGCTCCCTGCCTGACAGGCACATACCTATCAAGGACACCCAGTATTTGTTCCTTGAAAAAGTTCCACTTTTCATTAGTTCCTTTCCCTGACAGTTTCTGTTCCCAACTTATGCCCCCTAATTCTTGCCTAATCGCATCATAATTACCTCTCCCCCAATTGTAAACCTTGCCCTGCCATATGGCCCTATCCCTCTCCATTGCAATCACAAAAGACACCGAATTGTGGTCACTATCTCCAAAGTGCTCTCCCACAACCAAATCTAACACTTGGCCCGGTTCATTTCCCAGTACCAAATCCAGTGTGGCCTCACCTCTTGTCGGCCTATCCACATATTGTGCCTGGAAACCCTCCTGTACACACTGCACAAAAGCTGCCCCATCCGAACTATTTGACCGACAAAGGTTCCAATCGATATTTGGAAAGTTAATGTCCCCCATGACATCTACCCTGTGACCCCCACACATATCCATAATCTGCTTAGCAATTTCTTCCCCCACATCTCTATTACTACTTGGGGGCCTATAGTAAACTCCTAACAACGTGACCGCTCCTTTCCTATTTCTAACCTCAGCCTATATTACCTCAGTGTGCAGATCCCCCTCGAAGTGCCTTTTTGCAGCCGTTAAACTATCCTTGATTAACAATCCTATTCCTCCACCTCTTTTAACAGCTTCCCTACACTTACTGAAACATCTATACCCCGGAACGTCCAACAACCATTCCTGTCCTTGTTCTACCCACATCTCCGTATTGGCCACAACATCGTAGTCCCAGGTACCAATCCATGCCCCAAGTTCATCTACCTTGTTCCGGATGCTCCTTGCATTGAAGTAGACACACTTCAACCCACCTTCCTGTCTACCGGTACCCACCCTTGACCCTGATACCTTCCACAGTTCCTCACCACCCTCAACACTGACTTCTGGACTACAACTCCTTTTCCCACTCCCCTGACAAATTAGTTTAAACCCCCCTGAAGAGCCGTATCAAATTTCCCTCCCAGGATATTGGTGCCCCTCTGGTTCAGGTGCACCTCGTCCTGTTTGTACAGGTCCCACCTTCCCCAGAATGTGTTCCAATTATCCACGTATCTGAAACCCTCCCTCCTACACCATCCCTGCAACCACATGTTTAACTGCACTCTCTCCCTGTTCCTCAAGTCGCTATCACGTGGCACCGGCAACATACCGGAGATGACCACATATATGTCTTGGCTCTCAGCTTCCATCCCAGCTCCCAAAATTCCTGTTTTAAATCCCCGCTCCTTCTCTTACCTATGTCGTTGGTACCAACGTGTACCACGACTTGTGACTGTTCCCCCTCCCCCTTAAGAATCTGGAAGACACGGTCTGAGACATCATGGACCTTGGCATCCAGTCGGCAACATACCATCCGTGAGTCTCTTTTGCTGCCACAGAGCCTCCTATCTGTGCCTCTAACTAACGAGTCCCCAAAAACTATTGCCCTCCCGCTCTCCCCCTTTCCCTCCCGAGCCACAGAGACGGACACAGTGCTGGAGATCCTCTCACTGCAGCTCACTACTGGTACGTCATCCCCCTCAACCGTATCCAAAGCGGAATACTTGTTGCTAAGGGAACGACCACAGGGGATCCCTGCACGGACTGCTTCCTCCCAGCCCCTCTCACCGTCACCCATCTGTTTTCATTCCTCGGAGTAACTGTATCCCTAAAGCTTCTGTCTATGGCCACCTTTGCGTCCCTAATGATCCTAAGTTCATCCAACTCCAGCTCCAGTTCCCTAACACGGTTTTGGAGGAGCTGCAGATGGGTGCACCTCCCACAGATGTAATCAGCAGGGACACTGACGTTGTCCCTCACCTCAAACATCGCACTGCCTGCACACCCATCCCCTCTAGATACATTGCCAGTACCAGGTAGAAACAGCAAAAATGAATTAAACTCACCCCTGCTCGCCCTGTTCCCCGAAGCCCTGTGAGCCAAAGCCCTTATAGCTGACACTCTGCTTCCCACACACTCCCCTGCCCGCTCCCGATGCTGCCCGCCGTATACTGCAGCCTACCTTTTATACTTCACGCGGTTAAAAAACCCTTCCCAGACTCCTTAGCAGCCCACTTCCGGTTTTCACTTTAAACTTAAGAAAAATACTACTACAAAAGTAAAGGCCAAAAAAAAAACACACACTCACTGACTAATTTATTAAGTAAATAATTAAATCAATCTCTCACCAGCACTCCTCCAATCACTCCCTCTCTGCTTGCTGCAGTGGAACAATGAGGGGGAACCTCCCAGGTAACAGACTTTTAAAGTTAAAATAAAAACCCTTCCCAGACTCCTTCGCAGCCCACTTCCGGCTTTCACTTTAAACTTAAGAAAAATACTCCTACAACAGTTGTAGTTCTATGAATGGATACATTTTCTACGTCAGTGACCATCAATGGTTTTAGTTTCAGTCTATTCATATAGTAATTTACAGTAATTGGTTTTCCTGCAGTTATGTATTCCCGATCCCACCTGTAGCTAATCTCTTTACCCAACCCTATTGTCCTCATCTTAAAGAGTGCCTCAAGCAGGATCTGATTCCTGCATGTTTAACTTTGAATAGCTGTCTGTCCTTTATGTTTTAATCTCAGGTGGCTGTCTGTACTAAAAGTCAGTGCCTGTTTAATGTCTCTTTCCTCTGTGCCAGGCAGTTATTTTTAAAAGTGTACTCATCTGTATATTTTTATCCACTTCATGCAGAATGATAGGTCTGGCCCAAAAGTTAAATTTCTAAATTGGGGCAAGACCAATTTTGATGGTATCAGGCAAGAACTTTCAAAAGTTAATTGGGGGACTCTGTGGGAAGGCGAAGGGACGTCTGGTAAGTAGCAGGCTTTCAAAAGTGTGTTGACAAGGGTTCAGGGTAAGCACATTCCTCTTAGAGTGAAGGTCAAGGCTGGCAGAAGTAGGGAACTCTGGATCACTCGGGATATTGAGGTCTTGGTTAAGAAGAAGAAAGAGGCACATGGCATTCATAGGCAGCTGGGATGAAGTGAATCCCTTGAGGAGTATCGGGGGTGTATGAGTAGAGTTAAGAGAGAAATCAGGAGGGCAAAAAAGGGAACGTGAGATTGTTTTGGCAGATAAGGCAAAGGAGAATGCAAAGAGCTTCTACAAATACAAAAAGCGCAAAAGAGTAACAAGGGAGAGAGTAGGGCCTCTTAAGGTTCAACAAGGTCATCTATGTGTGGATCCACAAGGGATGCGTGACACCCTAAATGAATATTTCTCATCCGTGCTGGCTGTTGAGAAAAGCATGGATGTGAGGGAACTTGGGGAAATAAATAGTGATGTCTTGAGGAGTATACATAATACAGAGAAGGAGGTGCTGGAAGTCTTAAAGCACATCAAGGTAGATAAATCCCCGGTACCTGATGACGTGTATCCCAGGACATTGTGGGAGGCTCGAAAGGAAATTGCAGGTCCCCTAGCCGAGATATTTGAATCATCGATAGTCACGGGTTAAGTGCCTGAAGATTGAAGAGTGGCAAATGTTGTGCCTTTGTTTAAAAATGGCTGCAGCGAAAAGCCTGGTAATTACAGGCCAATGAGCCTCACAGCTGTGCTGGGTAAATTGCTGGAATATATTTTGAGAGACAGGATCTCCAGGCATTTAGAGAGGCTTGGACTGCTTAGGGACAGTCAACATGGCTTTGTGAGTGGAAAATTACGTCTCACAAATTTGACTGAGTTTTTTTCAAGAGGTAACCAACAAGGTAGATGAGGGCAGTGCAGTTGATGTTGTCTACTTGGACTTTAGCAAGGCTTTTGACAAGATACAGCATGGTAGGTTGTTGCATGAGTTTAAATCTCACGGGGTCCAGGGTGAGGTATCTAAATGGATACAAAATTGGCTTCTTGCCAGAAGCCAGAGGGTAGTTGTAGAGGGTTGTTTTTCAAACTGGAGGCCTGTGACCAGCGGTGTGCCTCAGGGATCAGTGCTGGGTCCACTGTTATTTGTCATTTATATTCATGATTTGGATGAGAATATAGGAGGCATGGTTAGTACATTTGCAGATGATACCAAGATTGATAGCATAGTGGAGAGTGAAGAAAATTATCTCCAATTGCAACAGGATCTTGATCAATTGGGCCAGTGGGCTGACGAATGACAGATTGAGTTAATTTAGATAATTGCGAGGTGATTAACTTACTCAGTTAATGGTAGGGCGTTGGGGAGTGTTACAGAACAAAGACATGGAGGGGTACATGTTCATAGCTCCTTGAAAGTGGAGTCACAGGTGGACAGAGTGGTGAAAAAGGCATTCAGCATGCTTGGTTTCATCGGTCAGAACATTGAATACAGGAGTTGGGACGTCTTGTTGAAGTTGTACAAGGCATTGGTAAGGCCACACTTGGAATGCTGTCTACAGTTCTGGTCACCCTTTTATTGAAAGGATGTTATTAAACCAGAAAGAGTGCAGAAACGATTTACTTGGATGCAACCGGGACTTGATGGTTTGAGTTAAAAGGAGAGGCTGGATAGACTGGGTCTTTTTTCTCTGGAGCGTAGAAGGCTGAGGGGTGATCTTATAAAGGTCTATAAAATAATGAGGGGCACAGATCAGCTAGACAGTCAATATCTTTTCCCAAAGGCAGGGGAGCCTAAAACAAGACGGCATAGGTTTAAGGTGAGAGGGGAGAGATACAAAAGTGTCCAGAGGGGCAATTTTTTCACACAGAGGGTGTGAATGTCTGGAACAAACTGCCAGAGGTAGTAGAAGAAGCGGGTACAATTGTGTCTTTTGAAAAGCATTTAAACAGTTACATATACCTAAACAGGTATATGGGGCAAATGCGGGCAATTGGGATTAGCTTAGGGGATTAAAAGCAAAGGGCGGCATGGACAAGATGGGCCTGTTTCCATGCTGTAAACCTCAATGATACTATGGAGGAAAATATGGGTGATCTGATTAGTAAGTTTGTGGATGACATGAAGTTTCGTGGAGTTCTTACGAGTGCCGGCGTTGTCAGAGGATACAACAAGATATCGATAGATTGGAGACTTGGGCACAGAAATGGCCAATGGAGTTGAATCCCGACAAATGCGAGGTGATGCATTTTCGAGGATCACATTTCAGTGTGAACTATACTGTAAGTGGCAGAATCCTTTAGGAACAATAACATAACAGAGAAATCTGGGCTTGCATGTCCATAGTTCCATAAAATTGTCAACACTGGTGGCCAGCGTGATTGAGAGGGCATATATCATGCTTGCTTTTATGAGCCGGGGCATTGCGTACAAGAGTTGGAAAATCATGTTGCAGATATATAAAACCTTGGTTTTGCTGCATTTGGAGTATTGCATGCAGTTCTGTTCACTACACTACCAGAAGGATGTGGAAGCTTTGGAGAGGTTGCAAAGAAGGTTCACCAGGATGTTGCCTGGCCTCGAGGGTGTTGGCTATGAAGAGAGTTTGAATAAACTAGGATTGTTTTCATTGGAAAGACGGTGGGTTGAGAGGAGACCGAATAGAGGTCTAAACAAATTTGAGAGAGACAGCCAGGGTGGATAGTCAAAAGCTTTTTCAATGTGTGGCTGTGTCACTTACAAGGGGGAACCGATTCAAGGTGAGAGGGCGAAAGTTTAAGGGAGTTGTGCGGGGGTAGTTTTTCACGCAGGGAGTGGTGGGTGCATAGAACGCGCTGTTGATGACGTGATGGAAGCAGGCATATTAGCAACATTTAAGAGGCATCTCGAACAGTGCAGGAATAGGGAGGGAATACGAAGCGAGTAAGGGCAGAATGTTATTTTTCGTTTGCTTAAAGCATCATGATCGGCCCAGGCTTAGAAGGCCGAAGGGCTTCCTGTGTTGTACTTTTCTTTGTTCCTTGTTCAGTTAAATAGAGTGTTGATCAGGCCATCTTGACTAAAACATTCACGTTTCGAACTGCCTCTTTGGAGAAGTATTTTGACCAAGAAGGGGTTAAGCACAGATTCCCCAGACCGACCTCTGGCGGCAGCGAATTGGATTACAAGTGCAAAGCATTTAGCACTTCTGTTCTCAGTGAGAAAGAAAAGGGGGAGTTGAACGCGCTGCTCATTTTTAATTTTATATTTGACTGTTCTGTAATTTTAGCTGGTGTTTCAGCTATGAAGAGTGGCTGGTTAAGCTGGTGTTGTTTTCGTTTGAGCACAGTAAATTTCGGAGGAACCTGATTGAGATGTAATATTTTTGTGAAACTAATAGATAGGGTAGATAACACCATCAGCCCATAACGTGCAGAATTAGGCCATTCGACCCATCGGTTCTGCTCCGCCATTCCATCATAGCTGATATGTTTGTCACCCCCATTCTCTCACCTTTTCCCTGTAATCATTGATTCCCTTACCAATCATCAATCTCCGTCTTAATAACACTCACTGACTGGACCTCCACAGCCTCCCACTGATTCATCACCCTCTGGATGAATAAATTTTTCCTCATCTCAGTTTTGAAAGATCGGCCTTTTACTCTAAGGATTTGCCCTCGATCATAGCATCTTCTTCACGTCCAGTCTGTCGAGACCTTTCAGTATTCTGCACATTTCAATCAGATCTTCCCTCATCCTTTCAAGCGCCATCGTGTAAAAACCCAGAGCTCTCAAACAATGAACCATAGAAACTTTGAAGAT
Source organism: Mustelus asterias (assembly GCF_964213995.1). NCBI lineage: Eukaryota > Metazoa > Chordata > Chondrichthyes > Carcharhiniformes > Triakidae > Mustelus > Mustelus asterias. The sequence continues at coordinate 93,528,060 of NC_135816.1, forward strand.
AAAAGTGGGGCAGGCCATTTGGTCCTTCGAGCCTGCCCCACCATTCATTACGTTCATGCTGATCATCCAACTCAATCGCCTAATCCTACTTTCTCTCCATAACCTTTGATCCCATTCGCCCCAGGTGCTATGTCTCGCAGCCTCTTGAATACATTCAATGTTTTGGCATTTGAGACGCTCCTCCGACGTCAAACCTTTTATTCCCGGGATAATTGTCGTGAACCTCCTTTGGACCTTCTCCAAGGCCAGCACATACTTCTTTAAATAGAGGCCCCAAATTTGCTCACAATATTCTAAACATGGTCTGATATTCCAATATTCCAAATATGGACCCAGAGGCTTATAAAGGCACAGCAGTACATCTTGCTTTTATATTCTAGTCCACTTGAAATGCATGCTGACATGGCATTTGCTTTCTTAGCTAACAACTCAACCTGCAAGTTAATCCTAAAAGAGTCCTGAACTAAGTCTCCTAAGTCTCTTTGCACTTCCAATTTCTGAATTCTCTCCCCATCTAGAAAATACTCTATGCGAAATCGCTTCTCGGCCTTTTGGCTAAGATCAAGTGTATGGTTGGCACCCCATTGTCGGCCGCACTTGTTCGAGGTCATTGGGTTACGCTGAGGCTTCATATGTTTCATATGAAGCAATTTTTAAAAGTTTAAATGCAAATGAGCTCAAGTCTTGGAGGAGGAACCTCCCCCTTCTCCAATCAGCTTGGCTCATGTAGATCAGGCCCAGGACAGGGTGGTTTGGTCGCTCGCCCTGTCTTGTCAGCCTGGATCTGAAATGTCTCAACTTGTTGAGACTCTGAATTGGATTTGATTTGATTGAATTGGAAAAGTATTAAAAAAAAATTAAAAAATAATATTCCTATTAATGTGAATGACCTCACACTTTCACACGTTGTATTCCATCTGCCATCACTTTGCACACTGTCCTAACCTGTCCAAAAGCTTCTGCGGCTTTCACGCCTTCTCAATGCTACCTGTACCTCCGCTTAACTTTGTAGCATCTGCAAACTTAGCCACAATGCCCTCTGTTCCTTCATCTAGATTATTGATATATAAAGTGAAAAGTTGTGGTCCCAGCACTAATTCCTGCAGAACTCCAGTACTGACCAGCTGCCAAGCTGAAAAAGACCCAATCATCCCCAGTCTCTGCCACGTGCCAATCAGCCAATCTTCTATCCAAGCAAGTACTTTGCCTCTATCACCATGGGATCTACTCTAATTCAGAAGCCTCTTTGTCAAAGACCTTCTGGAAATCCAAGTAGATAACAATCACTGGCTCTCCTTTGTCCAACCGGTTAGTTACCGCCTCAAAGAGTTCTAACAGATTTGCCAGGCATGAATTACTCTTGTTGAAACCATCCTGCCTTTGCGCTATTTCACCATTCATTTCCAAGTACTCTGAAATTCATCTTTAATAATGGACATTAACATATTGCCAACCGCCTAGGCCATTCTAACCAGACTGTAATTTCCTGGCCTTTGCTTCCCTCACTTTTAAACAAGGACATTCGCGATTTTCCAGTTCTCTTAGATGTTCCTTGTCTCTAATGATCCTTGACAGATCACTAGTAATGCCTCCCCTTTCTGCTCAGTTATCTCCTTCAGAATTCTGGAGTGTAGACTGTCTTGCCGAGGTGATTTATCCACCTTCAGACATTTCAGCCTCCCTTGCACCATCTCCTTAGTAAAGGCCATAAAACTCATATAATCTTCCTTTATATTAGTGGCGAGCTTGCCTTCATATTTACCTCCCCTCCCCCCCCCCCCCAGTTCCCCCGCCTCCGCCACCCCGCACTCCCCACAACCTGATTGCCTTTTTGGTGTCCTCTGTTGGTTTTTAAAGGCACCCAATTCCCTGGCTTCCCACTAATCTTCGCTATATGTTATGGTTTTACATTTGCTTTTATGCTGTCACTGACTTCACTTGCACGTCATGGTTGCCTCGCCCTCCCATCAGTATGCTTCTTCTTCCTTAGAAAGCAATTCTGCTTTTTCTCCTGAATTACTCCCAGAAACTCCAGCCATTGCTGTTCCACTGTCTTCTTACTAGGCTCCTCTTCCAATCAACTCTGGCCAGTACCTCTCTCATGCCTCTGTAGTTACCTTTACTCAACCTTAACATCGTTACATCTAATAGGAAAAACATTTATCTTAGTAGGTGGATCAAACGACAGGGGGGCATAACATTTTGGTAAGTGGTAAGAGATCGAGAGGTGATTTGAGGGAAATCGATTTCATCCAGAAGGTGTTGGGAATCTAGAACTCACTGTGTGAAAGGGTCGTAGATGCAGGGACCCTCACAGCAATGACTAAACATTTAGATGAGCACCTGAAATGCCTGAGCACACAGGGCTACACACCAAGTGCCGGAAAATGCGATTAGAATTGATAAGTGTTTGATGGCCTGCACAGATACGATTGGCTTTTGGCTCCATGACGCTCGACGAGACAAGCAGTGGGAGAAAACGCTGTAGAGTTAAAGTTTGACCATTTTACAAAAAACAGCCACAGAACACTGTCGAGCTTGTGAATATCACATATATTTGCCACCTCGCCTTCCTGGTCAGAAGGTTGAAAACTGAAATCGCCTGAAATCTGCTTGAATGTCAGAACAGGATAGCGGGGCTGAATTATATTCCTAATCCAACGTTCCCCTCATAGGCATTGAGGGACCAGGAAGTGAAGATCAGCTGAAATATAATGCACCCTTTGACATTTTCCTGAAATTACTCCTCGCATTCAGTGGCATTGGAAGTGTTGAGGTGATGACGTTGTTTTCAATACTTTTACGTCCTGCCAACTACCGTTTGCCCCCATCAAAATTTCAGTTCTCCTGCTTTATTATCATGTGTAACATTTGACAAACCTTTTCCCACCGAGATATTGTTCACTGGGGAGCAAGGGAAGCTCCTCCACCACTGTTCCATCAATTATACGACGTTTTGGAGCTGGATTTCAATATTATATCGGTTTATTTATTCTTTGAATTGCTTTTAACAATCATTATTTTCTGCCAATTGACGTGTTCACTTTAATTTATGCTGATTACAGTATTAGCATGAGTAACAAAAAATCTTTCAGTGCAATCTATTTGTTCATTGACTGCAAGTAATCGAAATGGCTTGGGGAGAGAAATGTATCCCTGAAGGTTTCCCTTTCCTATAAATAGGCGTTCAATGCAAAAGCTCCGACCATAAACCAAACCTTGTTCACCAGTCATTAAATAGCTGAATTATCTTGTGCAGATAATGGGATCTCGTGTACTCGACGAAATAACAGCGATTTACTACCCGATTCTTGCAGCCGTTGGCATTCCTGGTAACTGATCGTAAACCGACATTAATTGATTAAATTATGGTTAATTGTGTTGTTGGATCAGCTGCCTATCTGGGAGCAAAAGAGACATAGAAAAGAGATTTTATTTTGGGTTCTTGTGCACAGTTATATTTAATGCCTGATCAATTTTAATATACTCTGGCTAGCAAAGTTGGTGTTTTCTTCAAGTGAGCGATCTTAGTAAAATTTGTCATATTATTCTCTCGACTCAGCATTTTTAAGTATGCTGTAAGTTCATATACCATCCACGATCCATTTATTATAAGTATATTTTTTGTTTTGGCATAAGGTCACGACTACATATGTTGCGAATCCGCGATTGAACTGGTAAATTGATATTGGTGGTTGGACCTTCTGAGGATCTGGTGCTGTACTTTCCATATTGAATATCCCTTCATGACATTAGTTAAGAATTCCAATAGCCTGAAACAGAAATAATAGCGGAGGACAATTCTCGGTGAACATTGGGATTGTACTTGGGTTTGTACAGAACCCCTGAAGTTGATTAGGTTTGAAAATAAAATATTACTCATGCTGGTAGTTCGTGAGTCAAAGCATTTTTGCTGGCAATAATCTCAATGCATTGTTGTCGTGAAGAATTCGGATTCATTGGTTGGAACATGTCCTTGCAACACTGCAACACTAGTTGGTTTAGTGCATACTGTGTAAACTTTAAGACACTTACACAGAAACATTACCGTTCTAGATCGTGCTGTTTTTTTTACACAGCTTTGCTTTTGAAATACCCAAACAGTGAAATGTGAAATTAGTTAGCATATTTAATTTATGCTTACAGGCAGAGCTGATTTTTGAAGGCTGTAACCAAGGCTTTGGCCTCAGGATATACTGATTCGGTCCAACTGGAATCTTTCAGTCATCGAGAATGTAAATTAGGACATTTTTAACATTGAAAGCAAGAGAACCAATAGGTTAACTTATATTTCAGCCAATTTATTGCAGATAATTATGCAGGGAGAATCGGGTGACGAGGTATTTTAAGTTAACATTCATGCAATGCATTTTTTAACATTATAATAACTCAAACCCATACATACATGAAACTTTGAGCATTTTGTATTTTTAGTCGTCCTTTCAGAAACATTTGTGTTATGCTTTTCCCCGTGGTATATTTTATAATCAAATATTCTGCTAACTGTAACTGTTTGTAACAAGAAATCTTGCGGTTTAACACTTGGCAATAGGAATAAAGCAGTTTCTTGTTGAGCCAATACAAAAAGAAAGAGGCGACCGTGCATATTATTTCGATATCAAGGGTTTACGGTTATGTGTGAAACATGAAGCCTAGCAAGCGATAACAGGTTTACCTTTATTCGTCACTGAGCCATCTCGATCATTTTATTGTTATTCATTCGTGGGACATGAGTGTCGCTGGCTGGCTAGCATTTATTGTCTGTCCTTAGTTGTCCTTGGACGGCAGTTGAGAGTCAACCAGATTTCTGTCGCTCTGGAGTCACATGTAGTTCAGACCATGAAAGGATCAGAATTTACTTCCCGCAATGACGTTAGTGAACCAGATGTGTTTTTCTGACAATCGACAATGGTATCATGATCATCAGTAGATTCATAATTCCTCATGTTTTTATTGAATTCAAATTTCGCCAGCTGCCATGGTGGGAATCGAACACGGGGCCCAAGAATATTAGCTGAGTTTCTGGTTAATAGTCGCATTCCCCGGTAAAAAATAATTAAACCAAGATGCTGGATTATCTGATCGATAGATTCGGTTGAATTAGTTAATCTGATTCGATTTAATACTAGACTATTACGATTGCTCAGGCAGATTATCTTTCATATTCATAATTAATATTACGACTGAGACTGCTCGTTCTGACCATTCATTTGGCAATTTGCTCAGGAAGTTTCAGTGGCCTAGCCATAGATTTTTCTTTACGGTGCTTATTAACGGCATAATTGGTTCCAACATCAGCACACCATGTATCAGTGAGACCTTAGCAAGGATATGATATCCATATAGTATTATCGGAAAGATCCCAGTTTATTGCAGATTGGTAATTGGTAGAACATCCTGGAAAATATAATTGAACCGAGATAGCGTACGTTTGTAATTATTTCTCTGCTGATATATTTTCAACGGTCGATACACTCATCGGAGCGCATAGGAACATATCTCGCCACTGATTTCAGCACCGAGCACAGAAATCAGAGTTTTCAGCTGATTACATTTGGCATTGAACTAAATATTCGGAGCAGTGGTGAGTGTTGTACGTGAATAACCTCTTGATAAGACGCTGATCCGCATTAATACCAAATTTTCCGATCTCGGCTGTCAAAGAAATGCAAATTTAGCTTCTCCCGGGAAACTCAGCTGGAGTGGAGTAGAATTGTGTGAGGCAAGAACATCTTTTGTCGAATAGACTGCCGTATACTACCTGAAAAGTTTAAAGATTCTGGCTTAGATAGCTGATGAGAGAACAGGTTGAAGTTGGTGAATCAATGGGTAAGTGAATAGATAAGTTAACTGATGAGCGACTGGGTAAGTGGGTGAGTCAATTGAAAAATAAGTCTGTCGGTCAGTGAATTCGACAGGTGGGCATTTCGGTCAGTGCTTGGGGGGGGGGGAGGTGGCTTATGTGTGTGTGAGGGGGAGGTGGGTAAGTGGTTGGATGTAGGTGGGGTTGGCAGCTGGCTCAGCGTGAGATGTGGCTCTTTTGTATGTGTGTGGCTATGTAGGTGAGATTCATGAGCTGGATAAATGGGTGAGGGAGTAAGTGGGTGGTAATGGGTTCCATACTACCGGGACTTGATGGTTTGAGATATAACGAGAGGCTGGATAGACTGGGACTTTTTTCTCTGGAGCGTAGGAGGCTTAGGGGTGATGTTATAGAGGTACATAAAATAATGAGAGGTATAGATAAGCTGGATAGTCAATAGCTTTTCCCAAAGTTAGGGAAGTCTAAAACGAGAGGGCATAGGTTTAATGTGAGAGTGGGAGATAGAAAAGGGTCCAGAGCGACATTTTTTCACACAGAGGATGGTGAGTATCTGGAACAAGCTGCCGAGGTAGTAGTAGACGCGGGTACAATTTCGTCTTTCATAAAGCGTTTCGACAGTTACATGAGCAAGATGGGTATAGAGGGATATGGGCAATTGAGTCTTGCTTAGTAGGTAAAAAAAGGGGAGGCAAGGACAAGTTGGTCCGAAGGCCTTTTTCCATGCTGTAAACCGCTCTGATTCTATGACTCTATGGTTAGGGAGACATCGGGGCGGAGGGGAGTATCGGTAGTAAATGAATTGTTTAGCAGGTTTGGACTAAGACGGCATGGTCTGGTCGAGGAGTAGTAGTGACTAGTCGGGTACGATAGTCCTGCCAGGACTTTCATCAGATGATCGGGTGTAGCCGAGGAGTCTGCTCGCGAATGATGATAATTTGGGTGAAATTCATGCCCGGTTGGAATATATAGTTGGGTCAGAAGATAGTCGGCCGGAACGGAGAATAGTTTGATTTTCGGTGTAAAATCCACACAGTTGCTGGAGGGCAGCCGGGTCGAGAGGGTAATAGTATCGAGGAGTGAGGCACTGTCGCGCCTGATCTGGGGTGCAGTCTGGCCCAGGAGAGTTGGTGGTTGGGTGGTCGTCACATCCAGGCAGAGGGTGGATGGACGGAGGAGGGCTGAGCAGAAGGAGAGGGCGTGTTGTTGCAGGCATTGTTTTTCGAATCATCCAGATATTAGACTGAGATTTAACTGCCTGACATTTATAGTTTATTATTCTGGTAAGTACTACGGCTCCAGAACCAATCTTCATCTCCAGCGCAGGATATTCGGGCTGGCTCATAAGGATGTGGGAAATCATCGCAGGTTTAATCTTCGAGCGCAATTCCCACGTAGCTCTGAATCTTGCGAGTTGTATATACTCCTGGGGTGCTGTTTCCGTCATAAGTCTTGGCCTTGGAGGGAGTGCAGAGAAGGTTCACCAGGTTGATACCAGAGATGAGGGGCGTTGATTATGAGGAGAGACTGAGCAGATTGGGTTTGTATTCGTTGGAATTCAGAAGGCTGAGGGGGGATCTTAGAGAGACCTATAAGATAATGAAGGGGCTGGATAGGGTAGAGATGGAGAGATTCTTTCCACTTAGAAAGGAAACTGGAACTAGAGGGCACAGCCTCAAAATAAAGGGGGGTCAGTTTAGGACAGAGTTGAGGAGGAACTTCTTCTCTCAGAGGGTGGCGAATCTCTGGAATTCTCTGCCCACTGAAGTGGTGGAGGCTACCTCGTTGAATATGTTTAATTCACGGATAGATGGATTCCTGATCGGTAAGGGAATTAGGGGTTTTAGGGATCAGGCGGGTAAGTGGAACTGATCCACTTCAGATCAGCCATGATCTTATTGAATGGCGGGGCAGGCTCGAGGGGCTAGATGGCCTACTGCTGCTCCTATTTCTTATGTTCTTATGTTCCTAAGTCCAGTCTCTGGGAATCAATATTTGGCGATTGTCAGAACTTTGCGTGGTCTCATTGAATACCTAAGCAGACCAGAGGAATTTCAAGATCTTGTTATTTTTCATATTTCCTAAACGAAACATGTTACAATATAGCGATTCTGTTTGCGTTTGCCTTCTACCGTTTGATACTGATCCCGTCTCCGAAATATGTCTTGTCTCCTTTTTTCTCTCCTTACGAGTAAGGGTTCCTTCAATTGATCTTGCTCCCAATCCCAATTAATAAGAGGAAATACCACTGCATTAACCTGAATTTTTTTTTAAAATCCAGAAACTTTCAACCGGCCAGGGGTCATTTGTGTGGAGATTGGGAATTAACATTACTTATTTTACATCCCATCACTGGCTCGAGAAATTTCATTATTAACTAACATAACTGTTATACATTAACTCGGAGGTTTCATAAATGTATATATAGTAACAAAAAATAGACATTTAGAACAGGAATATGCTATTCAACCTCGCTTGCATCATTCAACGTCATTCAAATCAACTGTTAGATTAAATTTTAGCTAAGATAATTTTCAAGACTTTTTTTCCATACCCTTAATATCCCTTCAAACCAACAAGAATATATTTATTCAGTCCTGCAAGTCCATTTTGTCACAATATCCATAGCCATTTCGGCAAGAGCCTTTTCACGTTAAAAAGTGCTTCCGGATTTATACGGCTGAATACCGCAGTTCCATTTTATGGTTTTCCCTGCACCAAATGGGCTGAATTCTGCACCCTGCATTCGTGTATGCTGACTGCATAATTTGCTCTATACAAAGGAATGCAACAGAAGACATTTTGAAATGTATCTCCAAAATTACCAGCTGTCACTGTGCTGCTGAAACTGCGATAAAGCCTCATCGGAGTCAGCGTGTCTTTGTGAAGCTGCGCGGTTCAGAGAGCGGGAATTCAGGGTTCTCCGTTTGTTAATGCACAGTATTGAACACAAGTTTGACATCACTTATCACAATGGTTGTCCTTTGCAAATATGTGTTACCTATCAGTGATTTGCCTACATGTAATCCCAAATCCACTTGCTGGTCCGCAGCTTCTCGTTTATCGCGAGTTACAAAATAGCCTCGTATGTTTCTTAAGTTCGGATTGGTTGATATAATCTTTTCCTGTATTGCATTCTACTGGCGATGATTTTGCCCATAACCGGTCTGAAAATGCTATGTTTTCGTCGTCCGCATCCAATGTCATATGTGAAGCGTCTATAAATTATGTTCTAAGTCGACGATAATTTGAAGCTTGGTAGTCTTCAAATCAGAAATGTTCCGTGGGAAGTCCTTGGCAACTGAGGGAACTAAGAGTGGAAAATTTGAACCACTGAATACACCATACCTTCTGTACGATACTATTACCAGTGCACAGGGGTTTAGAAATATTATGACCCTGCTTAAAATAGGGAAATAGAACCATGAAATCCTGACAGTGCAGAAGAAGGCCATTGGGCCCATTGCATCTGCGCCAACTCTCCAACATCCTCACCTCCCGCCTTATCGCCGCAAAACCGCACATTTGCCATGGCTAATCCATCTAAACGAAATATCTTGGGACACTACAAACGCATGATTTCGGCCCAATTGAGTCAGATAGTTGAATGACAGTAATTGGAAAACTTTAAGAGACAATAATGTCGGAGGTTTGTTTTAATTTGGATAGTTATAAAATAACAAGTGAACGTCCATATTTATCTGTTAAAATAAATGCGAATCAACTGGAATGCTCGATTTGCCGGGTGATATAACAGAACTTGCTGAGGGTTCAACTGATTGCCATTTATTTCACTTGGAAATATAAACCAAGATCTGATAGTATACAGATGACACACGTTTTGCTGATGCAGCTAACAACGAGAAAGGAAACAGACTTCAGGTCTCTGTAAGTGAATCACAAAATGGGTGGGCAGTGAGCAAAGTAAAAATACACCATGAAGCAAAACGTGATATATTTTCATAGGAAGAAAGATTTGAAACAATATGCAATCAACGGTTCAGTTTAACAGATGTTTTGATTTTAAAAAAACATACTCGCTCGGAGGCAGAAAATGTTATGCTATCAAATGAATAATGGGTAGAATACAAAAGCAGCTAAGTTATGGTGAAACCATCTTAACAAATACAATTTTTGCGTCAGTTAAATTACGCTGTTCAATTCTGGGCATCGAATTCTCGGAGACTTCTCAATTTTGGAGACAGGACTGAAACAGTGCCAAGGACTTTTGTGCCTTTTAAATATAATATCATTTGAGTAACATGAGCAACGCTGGCTGGCCACCATTTATTGTCCATTCCTAGTTGTCCTTCAGTGCTAGCTGTCTTCTTGAAACGTTGATACAACTGAATGGATTGCTCGGCTATTTCAGGCGGTAGTCGAGAGTCAACGATAATGCTGTGGCTCTGGAATTACGTGGAGGCCAGATATCCTTCCTAAATAACATTAGTAAACCAGATGGGGTTTTCTGACAATCGGGAACGGCTTCATCGTGATCAGCCGATTCTGAATTCCAGATATGTTTTATTGAATTCAAAGTCCACCTGCTGCCGAGATTCGTACTCGAGTCCCCAGATCATTGTCTGAGTTTCTGGATTAATGGTCCAACGATAATACAACTAAACCATCACAGGTTTTCCAATTAGACCTTCTTTTGTCCTTGAATGATTTGGGGCAGCTGGCGTCGTTCCACTGTATGTTATCATTCAATGGGATGGAAGGCAGCATTTCTTGTTCATCCCCTGCGCCCGAGAATACTTTCTTTTTACATTCTCCTTACTCCAAGTTTGCATTGCACATTGACCCTGACCTATACACGTTGTTCGTTCATTCGTCTCTTTTGCGATGGCAAGGGTAAAATTATCGTTCTCAACATTTATCTTTGGCCGCAATGCCAGTCTGCATTCCCTCAGCAGCAGGTTAAAAAAAAATCTTTCTAGGAATAGAGTGAAACATTTCTCTTGTTTCACGGTGGCCATTTTTAATAACCATTGTCGCCCTGCTGTTGATTTAATTTGTCCTTTCATATTGATTTCAACTGATTTCAAGTTTGTATTGGAAGGTGTTGTTAAATTTATGATTAAATATTTATCGTACCTTTATCTTTATTTATTGCAGTTAACTCTGTGGCTATTATGATTCTGTCCCGTGGAAAGTGCGGTCTCTCTAAATGCGTGACAAGATATCTCGTGGCCATGGCAGCAGCGGATCTCCTCGTTGTTTTCACTGATGTCATATTAAGATGTATCATTGGTATTCACTTCCCAGCTTCATTCTTAACCATCAACACGATTTGTTGCCTCAATGCAGTTTTGCTTTTTGCAGTCACAGAATCTTCAGTCTGGTTCACTGTAGCTTTCACGTTCGATCGATTTGTGGCAATTTGTTGTCACAAGTTGAGGGCAAAATATTGTACCGACAAAACGGCGGCTGCTGTTCTTGGTGCATTGATTGTGCTGAGCTCCTTACATAGTATTCCGTGGTACTTTGTATTTGACCCTGAATTTATCCTGGACAACGTGCCTCGCGGTTGTGTTATAAAGCAGGCCTTTTTTATTGAACCAGCGTGGGGAACTTTCGAAATTATTCACCTTGTTTTAACCCCCTGCATACCTTTTATCTTGATTTTGATGCTCAATGCTCTCACTGCAAGGTACATTCTCCAGGCCAGTAGAGTGCGCACGGCACTCAGGAGCAACACGAATGTAGTGAGAGATAAGGACCCTGAGGTAGAAAATCGAAAGAAATCCATCGTGTTACTTTTCAGTATATCAGGCACATTCCTATTTTTATGGAGCACAGAAGTCGGATATTTTATATCTCTACATGTAACAGATGCTCAATATTATGCGAACAGTGATATCGAAACAGTCGGAATAATGCTTCAGTTGCTTAGCACCTGCACCAACGCCTGTATTTATGGTGTGACCCAGAGAAAATTTAGAGAGGAGCTGAAGAACGGAATGAAGTATCCACTGCAGCTAATTGCAAAACTAGTTAAAATTTAGAAGATGATATTAACTTTCGCTATGTTGTCATTGGCCATTAAAATCGGAAACACAATATGTTCACTGACAGGGCAGAAACTCTTAAAAACAATGAATACTGTTTTAAGAGCAAACTATTGGTAGATATCAGGCGATCCTGCGCGATTCTCGAACTGATAACGTCAACTGCAGTGCAGTACCTGCAACTGGTATGAAACATGTTCGGAAGCTCCAGCGATCGGTTGACGATTGCCTATCACATGCACATTTTCAGTTGGTATAGAAAGGCAGTGAGCGTCCTGGACAGTGGTGTTACTATTTGAAAAACAAATTCACATGAGGACATTGTTTAACATGTACAATAGATTTTATTTCGAGAAAGGAGTTCAAGAGAATAAATTGTCTCTGCGTCTTTGTGTATCATTGACTCCGAACGGCGGAAGAAAATATTGTTGCGCCGAACTGTGGCTGTATTCTTAGACATAAAAAGTGAACGTTATAAAAAGAACTGATGATGTCTGATGGGGGATATTAGCATCGATCTCATTATAAAAACGCACTTCATCTCGTGTATCTTATACGAAATGTTTAATTGACATACGTAAGAAAACAAACATTGATTTAGATTCTTTTGAATTTTGTTTAGTAAAATTTAAACCGAATTCATCACAGTCCCTCCAGAAATATTGCAACTTGTCAATCAGCCATTAACGATTAATTTTTATTGTTCCGACTGATTAGAACATTAACTGAATCCATTGCATTTCTTAACGTTTACCTCTTGGCAATTTATCTTTAAAATAGTATACACATTTTTGTTAATTAAATGAATTGCTTATAACTAAATGTCTTCCAGTCCCACTTACTCGCTTCGCAATTGCTTTTAATTTGCGCATCTCGCGTTTTTTTTCGTTAATAATCAAAGCATTTCTCATACGACTTGGTGAAAGGTGGTGAGGAATTTGACATGGTGATGGACTGGGTTGAAAACTAAAGTTCTAACTGATAGACCTCACAAACATCATGTCAGATCCCTCACAAAATATATCTTTAATGCTCTCCTCCTTCAGTATTTCCATTAAAAGCCGTCTAATCAGCGATAATTTCAAGTTGCAGCTTGATTCACAGCACTATTTATTTCGTCGGTTCACGTCCCACTTGTTCACCTTTAATCTGTATTCAATAAAAAGAAAATCTCCAATCTCAATGTACGTCTTCACATGCTTCGTAATGCCACATTTGTCTGTGTAATTTCAGGCTACTTCAATTCAACTCCACTTACAACTGAACACATTTTGTCGTCTTCATATATATTGGTCTCCCCTATCCTGCCGAACATCAATTTCCTGTCTGATCACGCCTTTAAAAAATAACTCTTCCCAAATTCGCTGTCAAATTTTCTGTTGACAGTATTAGAGCCACAATTCAACAACATCGACGCATCTGCTTTATAGTTCACTTACATTCACAGATGATGCATCTGTGTCCATTAAAACCATTGTTCTTCGCCACTATGATCACTCTGTCTTGACGACCACGGCTGGGACCATGTTTTAGCTCCAACATGAAGTAATGGAGTGGGAGTCTGATTTCGCATGCCGCAGTCCGATCTGAGTCCGCCACACATTCACTATTAGCTCCCCCCCCCCCTCCCCACCCCAGTGCAGTAACAACATTTTCAATACCTCAGGATCGTCCTGGAATGGAAATGTACCCCAACCTTCTTTGATCTATTTTAAGGTGTATTTTTATGATCTTCTTTCGTGTGTGATCCATTCTGCCTTCAGAAATTACGAGAACCTCATGCATTTCTTTGTTAGAAACACTGAGATTATACTTTAAGCATTTCCTGTTGCACGCCATTCTGTCTTTCTTTATTCAGCCCGCAGGACAAAAAATCGTCTGTGCACTGGCATGTCACATTTGGTCTGATATTCTTCACAAGCTTACCTGTATCATGAAACCCACCTGTTGTTCCTCAGTCACCATTCAAATAATGTGATAACTGGCTAACAACATTCCTGGCTCCTATGTTAGATATTACAGTTAGAATGCTTTCCCTCTCCCTTCAACATATCTTTTTGACTCACCTTGGAATCTGTTTCCTTCAACTAACTTAGGGAAAATAAGCAAAAGAAAAACAGACTTGATCAGTTAAAGTTTATTTATTAGTCACATGTAGGCTTACATTAACACTGCAATGAAGTTACTGTGGAAATCCCCTCGTCGCCACACTCCAGCGTTGGTGTACTCGGATAGAGAACTTAGCATAGCCAATCCATCTAACCAGCACGTCTTTGGACTGTGGGAGGAAACCAGGGCAGCCGGAGGAAACTCACGCAGACACCGGGAGAACTTGCAGACTCCACACAAGCAGCGACCCAAGCCAGGAATGGAACTCGGGTCCCCCGCACTGGGAGGCGGCAGTGCTAACTACTGTGCAACCAGCTTTGGAAACATCCAACCCGATTTGGTTTCCTCTCCAACTTCCTTCAGTTTGATGTCTTACCACTCGCAGAATTAATGCCCAGAATTACATGGACTTCATAGTTTTCTAACTCTCAACGCTTTTGTTTCCACACATGGCCCAAAACTGGAACTACGATTAACTCGGATATCAGATTTAAACCTGCTGTTGAAAACCACTCGCTAGTTGGCTCAGGTATTGTCGTTTACTCATAATCGGGAAAGGGATGTACTCTTGTGAATGGACTTCACAACCTCTCAGAAGTTGCATCACACTGGCCTAAGGAGAATTGCTTGGATAATTTAAAATTCTAATTGGGACGTCCCCAGATCCGTTTGGTTAAAGATTGCACAGTTTTGACTTAATTAATTGCATGATCACAATTTTTAGGTGGAATAACGCTGATTATACTGTTGTGAAGTTAATGATTGGAAAACTATAAAAAATTATAAATATTGGCAAAATGCTTAAATTTGTAAAAAGAAACATCTGTTTAAACGGTGGTTTAATTTTGTCCGTGTGCTGGGAAGTTTCAGGTGCAAGAATCCAGTACAGTTTCAATCATTGTATGGGTAGGTAAAATAACAGGGTTGCTGTGGTAACAGGCTTTAACATTTGAATCACAACATGTTTTGAATGTTAACCAATCAATTTAAAATAAGCATTTGGATCACATCAGACTATCGGATTCGAATTTTGATGTTTTGGAAACTTGTAAACTAATCCTACTGAGGGGTCTTTGTGTGCAATAGGGTGCATAAAACCACACTCAACTCCAGAAAACTGACAGATGCCACAAGATGTCCGATTGCCAGCAGCCTGCCACAGCTAACATTTAGACAGGGAGACACAAACAGACAACTTTCAGCCAGAATAAAAGCCACATTTTATGTCTTTAAGGGAAAGCCTCATTTAATCTCAGACGGAGACAAGAGAAAAAACACAGAAGAAAGAAGAATCGACGAAGATACGAGGTTGATTGACATTTGAGAGTGACTATAATTTTTTAAAAAATTGTTAACAACCGGCAGTTCTAATTATCTAAACAGCATGCGTTTAGAATAGTATTTTATTCAGTTTGTCAATAGTTTAGTTAACCCATTTTCTGTTGGTTACAAAATAAACTGTTAATTGTTTCTTTCAAAGAGAATGACTCAGGGAGTTATTTTTGATTTAACCACTTAAAATTGCTGTAGGAAGATTGTACAATTTCTCACATACTTTTTGAAAGATTATGAAGGGGAGGTTAATATCTTTGAGTGGTTGAGTGTTAATTCTCAGAGAGTAGATTACCTTCCCCTTCGTAACAACACACATGGGCAACTATGGTAATTAACAATCACAACCCCTTTCCCACGAACAAAACTGAAGCCTAACCCAACGCTTGCGTAGCAAGCAACTGCGTCGTTTCAGATGAACCCCCCCCCCCCCTCGTCCCTGCTCAGCAAATGAATCCTTCACTGAAAGCCGAGCAAACATGAGCCAATCCAGCAACCAAGCGTAGCAGCACCAATGATCCCGAATCACTCCCGACTTGACGATCTTTTGAACCGGCCTGACGAAGTCCAACCACACGAACACATCATCGAAATCCGAATCCCATTCATCACACAGACTCCCCAGAAGCTAGACGAATAACGCAAACCACTGTGAACCTCAGGCCAGACTGGCCGCCGACCCGTCAAGAACTCATCATCAGCATTTATCTGGAGCACCAGACTGCAGAACTGCGCGCCCCGACCGGAAGAGCCGCCACAGCAATAATTCCCACGTTTCTCGACCTGACAGCTCCTCACACGTTGACTCGCTGAACTACAATCCATCTGTTCACTCATTCAGCTTTCACCCCACCGACTTCGTCCACACCGCCAATCTAAATCTTCACACTCATGCCACATGTATTACTTAACCACATCGCCCTGCTACCCAACTGAATCAATTGTCAACCGAGTACTATTATATGCACTGGGTGATGGCCATGCATAAGCATGGCCATCACCCAGACTTCCACCCGACACACCTGCTACATTATCCATTTCCTCCCTTAAAATGTTCACGGGGCCTGGCGTTGCCGGTTGCGCCATTTTTTTTGCCGATTCTAAATGTCCGTGGGCCAGAATTGATGACGTTCTCCGCCATTTCAGAAGGCATTTAAGGCTCAACCGATTTGATGGAGTTACCTGTAGGCCAGACCATGTAAGGATGGCAGATTTCGCCTCTCCCCCCCGCAACGGACAATACCGAAACAAACAAGTTAGAAATAAGAAAGCAATTGAGTACGTCGAAATCAAAGATTATTCTGCAAGTGTGAAAACGGAAAAGACAGATAATCTTGATTTATGTAACATTTCAGTCCTTAAAAACACAACAATAACAGGTAAGTTATGCAGGAATTCCTCAGGGTTACCTCACTTTCCAGCTGCTTTCCCATTTTGGATGCTGGTAAGCGAGATGGTACCTCAGAAGGCTATAGCAAGAGCCATGGTATTGCCGCCAGGAATGGCACAGCTTGAAAGGCGGAGAGGGGGAAGAGTGGAACAGCTATGGTAGAAGGGAATTCCTTAGCTGGGGAACAGACAGGATTTCCTGCTGATTCAGATATGGCCCGAATCGAACTGGCAACACGGGCAGGAAAAGTGATGAAGTCCTGAAAGCTATTTTAGGTGCTGGGAAATGAATGAAAACCCAAGACCTGAAGAGCCGTGAGTTTAGGATTACTGACAGTGCAACGGGCCTTATTCGGGAAAGATTGGGCACTTAAAGACGTGCCTGGAGAAATGTAGTATGCAGGAACGCTTTAGAATTCTAAATAAGCTAAGATTTACTTATTAGTTACAAGTAGGCTTACATTCACACTGCAATGAAGGTACTGTGATTCTCAGGCATTGAGAGCGGTTCTCGACCCAGTAGCACTTGTATGAGAAGAGCGATTTACATCTTAACAGGTCTGGGGGAAATGTCCTCCCGTGATTTTTTTCTCGTGCTGTTGGAAGGGGGTTAAGCTAGTTTGGCAGGGTAATAGTAATATAAATTTAGAGAAGAGGGAAGACACACGGGCAGTGGGAAGTGATGAAGTATTAACTGCTATGGTGTTTACATCAGGGAGCAATATCCCGGTGAATGGGACACTTGTAGAGCTGAATGAATCTGGAATAGACAATAGTAAGTCATTAGATGGGTTCAGGCTAAGGGGAAATGTATCAGTCCAAATTATGATTAATGTGAATACAGGGTGTGTAATTAATAACATTTCTAAACTACACAAAGTGGAAGGGATGTGGAGAGACAAGTTTACAAAGCAATTACAAAAGTCTACAAGCAGAGAATAATTATGATGCAGGAATTAAATTATCGAAATTTCGACTGGATAGGAACAGTGCAAACGGTCAAAGAGGGACTGTGCTCAGGATATGTGCGCAGGTTAATTTCCTGCAGCACTGTGTTTCCGGTCCTTGGGTACTTGGGTAGTTGCTGTTGGACCATGTTTTGGGAATGGATTTAGGCTACGTGGGTTAGATAAAAGTGGAAGAGCACGTCGGGTGCAGTGACCATTTTATTGTAAGTTTCAGGCTGTGCATAGCAAAGAACAGGGAAAAATCCAGAGTAGAATTATTTAATTGGCGGAAAGGCAAATTCGATGGGATGAGAATGCATCTAAGATGAACGACTTAGAGCGAAATGCGGACAAAAAGGTCGATAGCTGACCAAGGGCTACATTACATCTGACACTACTGTAGGAAATGTTAAGGGGAATGGCTGGTCCCTCAACAAAAATAAACGATAGTACATTGGATCACGAAACCGATCGAGGTGAAGAAGAAAATGAATAATTGTCCGGATAACATACTAGGAAATGCATTCGAATTTCGGATTTAGAAGGACGAGTTCATCCGTTCATCCCGTATTGCGCCCGAGAAGACTTCCTTAGCAAATTCGCCCCTCCCACACTATGCATTGCACATTGCCCCTGACCGTTCCGGATTGTTTGCTCATTCGTCTCCATTGATGAGAAGGATATAATTCTTCATCGTCAAAACTTATCTCTGGTCGCGGTTCCAGCCAACATTCTCTCAGTAACAGCATGATTACTCTTTCTAGGAACGGCGTGTAATATTTATCTTGCTTCAGGGTGGTCATTTTTGAATGTCTGCTGTCTTCCTGGTGTTGATTTATTTTTTCTTTGCACATTGATTAAAATAACTCACTTCAAGTTTGCATTGAAAGCTGTTGTTAACAGTATGAATATTTATTGTACATTAATATTTCGTTTTTACAATTAACTCTGTGGCAACTGTGATCCCGTGCCGTGGAAAGTGCGGTCTCTCTAAATGCCTGACTACGCAGCTCGTGGCCATGTAGCAGAGGATCTCCTCGTTCTTTTCACTGCTTTCATATTAAGGCGTATAATTGATATTGGTTTCCAAGTTTCATTCTTGAGCATCAATACTACTTGTCACCTCAATGCAGTGTTCTCTTTGAAGTCACATAATCTTCAGTCTGGTTCACATTAGCTTTTACTTTCGATCGATTTGTGGCAATTTGTAGTCGAAAGCTGAAGGCAAAATATTACACAGACAAAATGGCGGCTGCTGCTCTTTGTGTATTTAGTGCGCTGAGCTTCTTACACAGCATTCCGTGGTATTTTGTATTTGCCTCTGAATTTAAAACGGACAATGCACCACGTGGATGTGTTATGAAGCAGGTCTTTATTTCCTGAACCGGCATGTGGAATATTCGAAATTCTTCACCTAATTTTAACCCAATGTGTACCGTTTATCTTGATTCCGATGCTTCGTGCTCTCGCCGCAAGGCACATTTTGTTAATAGTAGAGTGCGCATGATATCAAGAGCCATATTAATGCAGTGAAAAGTAAGGATCCGGAGATAGAAAATGAAAATAAATCAATCGCCTTACTCTTCAGTCTATCAGGCATATTCAGCTTTTTATGGAGCGCGGAAGTCGGGTATTTTACATCTCTAATGCTCAGCATTATGCGACCAGTGATATCGAAACAGTCAGAATAGTGATTCAGTTGCTTAGTACCTGTACCAACGCATGTATTTATAGAACCTAGAACAGGCCCTTCGGCCCACGATGTTGTGCCGAGCTTTGTCTGTAACCCAGATCAAGCTATTTCCTCCCTATCGTCCCGAAGTACTCCATGTGCCTTTCCAATAGCTTCTTAAATGTTCCTAAAGTTTCTGACTCCACTATCCCTGCAGGCAGTCCATTCCACACCGCAAACACTCTCTGAGTAAAAAACCTACCTCGGACATCTTCCTATATCTCCCACCATGAACCCTATAGTTATGCCCTCTAGTTACCGCTCCATTCACCCGAGGAAATAGTCTTTGAACGTTCACTCTACCTATCCCCCTCATCATCTTATAAAACTCTATCAAGTCTCCTCTCAACCTCCTCTGCTCCAAAGAGAAAAGCCCAAGTTCCCTCAACCTTTCCTCATAAGACCTACCCTCCAAACCAGGCAGCATCCTGGCAAATCTCCTTTGCACTCTTTCCAGTGTCTCCACATCCTTCTTGTAGTGAGGTGACCAGAACTGCACACAATATTCCAAATGTGGTCTCACCAAGGTCCTGTACAGTTGCAGCATAACCCCACGGCTCGTAAACTCGAACTCCCTGTTAATGAACGCCAACACACTGTAGGCCTTCTTCACGGCTCTATCCACTTGAGTGGCAACCTTCAGGGATCTATGGGTATGAACCCCAAGATCTCTCTGTTCCTCCACATTCTTCAGAACCCTACCTTTGAGCCTGTAATCCACATTTAAATTTGTCCTACCAAAATGAATCACCTCGCATTTGTCAGCGTTAAACTCCATTTCCCATTTTTCAGCTCAGCTCTGCATCCTATCTATATCTCTTTGCAGCCTACAACAGCACTCCACCTCATCCACTACTCCACCAATCTTGGTGTCATCAGCAAATTTACTGATCCACCCTTCAGCCCCCTCCTCCAAGTCATTTATAAAAATTACAAATAGCAGAGGACCAAGCACTGATCCCTGTGGCACTCCGCTGGTAACCGGTTTCCAGTCCGAAAAATTTCCATCCACCACCACCCTCTGTATTCTGTTAGATAGCCAGTTACCTATCCAATCGGCCAAACGTCCCCCTATCCCACACATCCTTACTTTCTTCATAAGCCGACCGTGGGGGACATTATCAAACGCATTACTAAAATCCATGTATATGACATCAACTGCACTACTTTCATCTACACACTTAGTTACCTCCTCAAAAAAATCTATCAAATTTGTGAGGCAAGACTTGCCCTTCACAAATCCGTGTTGACTATCCCGGATTAAGCAGCATCTTTATAAATGGTCGTAAATCCTATCCCTAAGGACCTTTTCCATCAACTTACCGACCACCGAAGTAAGACTAACCGGCCTATAATTACCAGGGTCATTTCTATTCCCTTTCTTAAACAGAGGAACCACATACGCCACTCTCCAGTCCTCTGGCACCATCCCCGTGGAACGTGAGGAGGCAAAGATCAATGCCAAAGGCTCTGCAATCTCATCCCTCTTGTTGGCTTATCCACATATTGTGTCGGGAACCCCTCCTGCACGCACTGTACAAAAACTGCCCCATCCGAACTATTCGACCTATAAAGGTTCCAATCAATATTTGGAAGGTTAAAGTCCCCCAAAACAACTACCCTGTGACCTCCACACCTATCCATAATCTGCTTAGCAATTTCTTGCTCCACATCTCTATTATTCTTTGGGGGCCTATAGTAAACTCCTAAAAACGTGACCGCTCCTTTCCTATTCCTAACCTCAGCCCATCTTACCTCTCTAGGCAGATCCCCTTCGACATGCCTTTCCGCAGCCGTTACACTCTCCTTGATTAACAGAGCCACTCCTCCACCTCTTTTACCAGCTACCCTACACTTACTGAAACATCTTTACCCCGGAACTTCCAACAACCATTCCTGTCCTTGTTCTACCCATTTCTCCGTAATGGCCACAACATCGTAGTCCCAAGTGCCAATCCACGCCATTTATGGTGTGGCCCAGAGAAAAAATAGAGAGGAGGTGAAGAATGATGAGGTTTCCACTGCAGTTAATTACAAAACTCGATAAAATATAGAAGATGATATTGACATTCATTATGTTATCATTGGCATCCAAATCGGAAACAGGTTCGCTGAAAGGGCGCAAACACTTGAAAAACAATAAGTAATATTCTATGTGGACTCTATAATTAGATGTTCGGATACACAACGGAATTCTTCTCACTTTAGCTGCAAATCTGTAACTGAATCAGGTGTAAAACATGCTCAAACATCGGGTGGTCAGCGGACCATTGTCCATAACTGAAACAATTCCCGGTGTTACGGCATTAAGGTGAGGATCCTGATCATTTGGAGTACCTATCTCAAGAATGAATCTAAGCGAGGACCTTGTTTAACTTGTTCAATCTATGTCCTCTTAAAAAAGAGTTCAGAAGAAGTTGTCTCTGCGTCTTGTATGCAATTGTTAATGAGCTGCGGGAATAAAAATTGAGACAATGAACTGAGGCTACATACTGAGATCCATAAAAGCAAACAAAAATAAAACATGATCGGCTCTCATTGATGATATGAACACATTTCTCTTTAACATAAAAACACGCTTTATTTGTGGATCTTTTACACAAGGTTAAATTGACTCACGTAATAGAACACAAAATGATCCAATCTTTTTTGAAAGTCATTTACGAATGTTTCAAACTGATACACCAAAAGCTCTGCACAAATATTGCAACTTCTCATTGAGTGATTGCGACTTAAGTTAAAAAATTTTACCCAACCGATTGGAAAATTAACTTTTCGCATTGCATTTCTGAAAATTTGTAGGAATTTAAAAACAAAAAAAAAGGTTTCCCTCTTTAATAAAATCCATATTTTATTTACATCATGCGATAGTGTAAATACAACTGGCACACTAGTCCTGCTACTCGCTTTGCAATTGCATCCGCTCCTCCAGCCGTATAACTTCAGGTGGCTGGCGGAGAGGGGGGCTGTGGACGCCGGGGTGACCAGAATCGGGGACGTGCTCGATGGCGGAGGGGCGGGCTGGATGAGTCCCCGCGTGCTGGCTGAGCGCGCGGGGACGTCCGTCTGGCGCGCATCCAAAGCCATCCTAGACCTTAGGACGGTCGTGCTCGGCCCCGAAACTGCACGCAAACTTGAGACGGCGCAGGCGTGCGGTGGGATCCCGCCCGAGCGTTCCCCTGTTCGGGCGGAATTCCGCATTGGCCCAAAGCCTCAGCCCCCTCTCCTGGGTGAGGTGCCCCACAGCCTGAGCCGCCTCACGGAAATGCCCTCCGTGCCTTTTTCTACCGCGCGGAGGCGTTTCCTGTGCGGGCTGCTGCTGCACACCCTCCACTACTGCCTCCTCGCCTGTCGCCCGGATACACCTTGGCGGGCCTTGTTGCCGCCGGGCGGCGGAGGTCCCCGCTGGAGGTCCCTCTACGGAGGGATCTTGCCCAATTACGTCGGGGACCTGGGGTGGAGGGTGTTGCATGCAGCAGTTCCGCACAACCGTAGGATTCACTGGTTCACGGGCTCCGAAGACTGCCCTTTCTGTGGCCTTGTGGAGTCCGTGGACCATGTCTATGTTGAGTGTCTTAGGCTGCACTCCCTTTATGTTTTCCTGAAGAACCTTTTATTGATGTTTTGTTTGCACTTCAGTCCCACGCTCCTGATCTACGGACACCCGGTGCGGAGAGGGGAGGGTCGGGATGGCGACCTCCTCGTGAACCTGCTCCTGGGCCTGGCGAAACGCGCCACTTACCGGTCCAGGCAGCGGGCGATCGAGGGGGCCGTCCATCCTGACTGTCTTCCCCTCTACCGCGGCTACGTTCGCGGCCAGGTGTCCCTGGAGAGGGAGCATACGGTGTCCACGGGCGAGGTTGACGCTTTCCGCGCCCGCTGGGCACCGCAGGGGTTGGGGCGCATTATTGACCCTAATAATCACATTTTAATTTGATGTTTTTAAGTTTCCTTTGTATTTTGATTTCTGTTCGGGCTGTTCCCCCTCCTTTTTGGGGAGCTGCCCCTTTTACTTTGTCCTGATTTAATCTGAGTTTGTTTACTTGGTTTGGTTTGACCTAAAAAGAGGTCGCTTTGCAATTGCTTCTATATTGAGAGCATCTTGCGTACTTCCATTAGCAATCACAGCCTTTCTCAGAGAAGCTGATGGAAGACTGCATTGCAGATATGTCGAAGAACATTTTGCCGTTGTGGTGATTGAAAATAAATCTTCTAACTAAAAGACCTTACATATACTATGCCAAAATCCCTCGCCGAAATACTTTTACTATTTTCCTCCATCAGCATCTCCATGGAAGATACCTCATCAGTGACGATTTCAAGTTACCTCATGATTCACAACGTTATCTGTTCACATCCCACTTCTTCACCGTTAATTCGCCATCAATAAAACCAAATACTCTGCAATCCAAATGTATGGCCTCACTCGCTGTGCAATCCCACATTTTGTTATGCAATTTCAACTCCCTACTCCTATCCAACTCCACTTACATTTATGGATATGCTGTTAATTTTAGCAGAACACACCAACTCCAATTTCTTGTCCTTCCCGCTTAGAAAAACAAAAGCAGCACTTTCCAAATTCGAGTTCAAATTTTCAGTTGGCATCATTATACCCACTATTGAACAGAACACCCATGAAACTGCGCCTATGCTAAATAATTCACCTACATTCAAATATGGTGTTCATTAAATTAATTGCTCTCTGCCACTGCGGTCAGTCCCTCTTGCTGACCTCCTGCACATTGACACCAAATGACATGCCAGTCTTCCATTTCCCGCTACTCGCTTTCGCAATTGCTTCTATTTTGAGCATCTCGCGCTTTTCGAGGCCAAGTTTCTGACCAAGTCCAATGGATACAACAAGAATGTATATAAGGAAGGGGCGGGCGGGGGTCTGGTTTCGCCGGCCACAGCCAGATCCAGGTCTGCCACGGAATGCATTGTTAGGTCGTTTTTCCTCTGCAGTAATGACACTCTCAATGTCTAGTGATGGTGCTGGAATGAAACTGATCCCCTATTTAAAGGCATCCATTTAAATCCTGTTCGAAATGTGATATTTGCTCCCTCAGGCCCTGCGAGAATATCATGCAATCCGTACGTAACTATACTGAGATCTTACATGCATTTCCTGTTGCTCGCCATGCTGCCCTTCTTCATCTATCCCACGGGTACAAATTTCTACGCACTGCTGTGCCCCATATGATGTTCGTCACGAGCTCACCTTTTTCATTATATCCATCCCCTATCCCCGCCCCACTATTCAAACTGACTTGTTAACTGACCAACATTCTTTTCTGGCTCCCATGTGAGATATTATTGATGGTATTCGCTCTCTCTCTAAAATAACTTTTCCACTCACCTTCAATTCAGCTGCCATTAAATATCTTCACAAAAGCAAACCAAAAATAACCGCGCTGATAACTTTATTAATACAAATGACCAGCACATAGACATACATTATTTCGTTTCCAAATTCTTGCAATTTAATAACGTCAGACTCTCAAAAATAATGGCCAGAATTACTCGGACTTCATGGTTGACGACCTCCAATCACTTATCTCTCACCCATGGCACAACAATGGAACTGCGATTGACTTTGATATCACATTTAAATGTGTTCTTATAACTAACAGCTAAATGACTCAGATTTTCTGGACTGCCAATCATCGGGAATGGAAGACACCCTGGACGATGCGCTGTTCAAGTCCTCAGAAGTCCCATCAAGCTGAGCCAAAGAGAATTAATTGGTTAATTTCAAGTTCTTATTGGGAAGTCCCCTGGTCGCCGGGGCGCTGTAAATAATTTACGTTGCTTCGTCAAATTTTGCAAATTTCTGATTTCATTAACTTGATAATCAAGAAATAAAAGTTAGCTAAAACAATATTGGTTACTCGCCTGGTTAACTACAGAAATGAAGGTTCACAACCCTCCTTTTGCACGAACGAACACTGACTCCCAACTCAACGTTACCACAACAAAAACTTGCCTCGGCTCAGATCAACCTCGTCACTACGTAACACACCAATCCACCACTGAAACTTGAACAAACATGTCCCAATCCCAGCAAATAATTCTGCGGACCTTGATCCCCAAACACTACCAACCAGAGGCTCTTTTGGCCCGATCTGACTAAACCCAACCACTTCACTACTTCACCGAATCATGAATCCCGTCTATCACCCAGACGCCGCCGAGTCTAGCTGAATAATCCTCACCACCTGTTTAACTCGTGGACAAGCTAACTCGTACCCGACACGATCCCATCAGTAGAATCCTCCTTGCCCTACCCCCAGCCCCCCACCCCCACTGTACCACTGCATCCCGAATGGACAATAATAATGTCCACACTGCTCGAACTGGCATCCCTTAAGGAGCCAACTCACTTGCTCCATCAAATCGATCCAGTCTTTCATCTTTCACTCTACCCACTTTCTCCACTGCACCCACCTAAATCTTCATATCCATGCCACATAAATTACGTAACCACATCGCCCTCTATCCATTTCAGTCACTTGGCAAGCATGATCAATCATATGCACGTACCACCCTGTCCATTTTCCAGCCTGCCACCCTACACATCTGCCACGTTAGCATGCCTCTTTCCTTTTCATTTGTTCACGGGACTTGGGCGTCGCTGGCTGGGCAAACAATTATTGCCCACCCCTAATTGTTCTTACACTTGAATCGATGACTTGCTCGCCCATTTTCGAGGGCATGCCTGGAGTCACATGTAGGCCAGATCAGGGAAGGATCGCAGATTTTCTTCCCTTGCAGACAATAGTGAAGCTGATTGTTTTAAATGACAATCGGTAATGGTTCCATCGTCACCATTCGACTTTTAATTCCAGACTTGTATGGAATTGAAACTTCACCAGCTGCTGATGTGTGATTGGCACCCGATCCCCAGAGAATTATGTTTGCCTCCGAACTTTACTCCAGCCTCAATATCACGATGTTACCGCCTTCCCATAACACACCTGCCATTCTGCCAAACTATCCCCCTTCCCCCAGAGATTAAGACATCTGTAATAGAATTAAACAGAGTGCGATAAAATTAGGTCGTGGTATTGTGAGACACAATGTGCCACATACAGATTGAATTAGAAACTAATCCGGTGGGAACAGAGATTATTGTGCCAGAGTCAGAAGGAGGATGTCAGATAAGGAGGTATTAGGGATTCTCCAGGAATTCCGAATTGGTAATGAGGATGTGTTAGAAAGACGTATTTACTTAACATTGATAAGATACGATGAGTGGCTGAGGTACATCGAAGGATACTGAGGGAAATGAGAGTGGAAGCTGCAGACACACTGCTGATACCTTCCAATCTTCCTGAGAAACATGGGTAACAGTGCAAGACAGGAGAATTGCCTTTGTTGCGTCCTTGTTCTAAAAGCATTGCATGGATTTGATGGCAACTACGAACCAGCCAGAATGAATTTAGTTTAGAGGCAATTCTGGGAACTACAGTTCGTGACAACATCAATAGTCACTCAGATAAGTGCCGGACATTTGAGGCAGCTAGCAAGCGAAAATCATGTTTAATAACTTGCTGGATTGCTGCGAAGGCAGCAGAGAAGGTAGATGAGGGCCATGCTGTTTATCAGCGCGTTTGGATTTTCAGAATGGCATTTGAGAAACACAACAGACTTGTGAGAAAAATTCTAGGCATGCAATAAGAGGGGAAGTACGCGCTTGTATAAGAAGATGGCTGAGTGACAGCAAACAGAGTCGTGAAAAATAGTTGATTTACAGATTGGAGGAAACTTTCAAGTGCAAACAGGGTTGGGACCCTTGCTCAGCCTTACACATAAATGTGGAGTGCAGGTTATGATCTAGAAATCTGTAGATGATTCAAAGGTTGGAGGTAATGGTCAACTGTGATGAGGTCAGCCTTGGTAGAAATAATTTAAACTGAAGAGGCCGGAGGATGGCCAGTTGAGCAGTGAGAAACATGAGAGGGAAACAAAGTTAGAAATAGAAGATAGGAAAATGGGTACAAAAAAGAAACTAGAGGAAACAGAAGCTCGCAGCAAATTGGGCTATCATACTAAAAGAATACCAAAATGAGCCGTCTCCAGGAAATTTATCAGAATGTAAAGAGAATTCATAATAAAACAGAACAAAAGTTCGACATGCATGTAAGAAGGGTGTGACAGCAATCAACGCTGACTTAGTCAACCTTCATACCCTTGGGTCCTAATTAAAAAAGGAGGGACGGAGAAAGCATGGACTTAAAGAGCTGATAGACTGGGAAAAAATGCCATGGATGTCGGTTATAACGAAAGCAATAATAGGACACTTAAAAGCTATCAACTGGGTTAGACAAATTCAGCATGGATTTGTGGAAGGGAAATCTGTTTAACAAACCTACTGGAGTTTCCACGACGTAACGAGTAGAATAGGCAAGGGTGAACCTGCGGATATGATGTATTTGTGTTTTTGGAAAGCTTTTGATAACTTCTTACATAAGAGGTTAGTTGGCAAAATTAAAGCACATGGGATTGGAGTAATTTATTGGTATGAATTGAGAATTCTGGAACGGACAGGAAACAGAGAGAAAGTATAAATAAACCGTTTCGAAATGGCATGCAGCTGCTTCTGGGCTCGACCAGTGGTTGGCTGCAGCGATTCACAATGTACATCAATGATCTGGATAAAGGAACCGCAAGTAACATTTCCATCAAAACAAAAACAGAAAATGTTGTAAAAATTCAGCAGGTCAGGCAGCATTTGTGGAGAGAGAATAGAGCAAACGTTTCGAGTCGGGATGACCCTTCATTAGTAACATGCCCATGAAAATTGGCTGAAAGGCGAGTGACGAGGAGTCGCTTCAGAAGCTTCGAGGGGATTTATACAAGTTGAGTGAGTGGGCAAATACGGGTCAGGTACGCCTTATAGTGGATAAAAGTCAAGATACCCACCTGGTATGGAGAAATAAAATTGCAGAGTATTAGGCAAATAGTGATAGACTGGGAAATGTTGATGTAAAAAGGAACCGAGTTGTAATTGTCGACGAGTAACTGAAAACCATCATGCTGATGCAGCAAGCAGTTAGGAAGGCAAATGGTATGTTGCCTTCATAGTAAAAGGACTTGATTGCAGCAGCACGGGTGTCATTACTGTAACATTGGTGAGATCAAAACTGGAGTATTTGGTGCAGTTTTGGTGTCCTTACTAGGAAATGATACACTTTCCATTGAAGGAGGGCATCTCCTCATGTGTCTTTTCCTCGGTTTCCGCGGCGGGCCTGGATCCTGCATTCAGCCACTTGGTATTTTTCCACCCAATTCCCCCCGCCCCCATCAGGTTTCGAAATAGCAGGTGCAGCCGGGTGTGGAGTCATCTGCCCATGAATAGTTCGCCGGAGCTATTCATGGGCAGATGACTCCACACCAGGCTGAGCCTGCTATTCCCAAACCTGAGGATGTAGGGTTGTCCTTTAATTATATACCCACTGGGAGAGATTGGTGTCCATTGACGTCAGAGGCTGTCTTTTCAGCCCAGCTTTTAAAGCCTGGACAGCTCTCTCTGCCAGCCGATTTGATGCTGGATGGTACGGTACTGCCTTGATGTGTTGAATCCCCTTCCACTTCATGAATCTGGTGAACTCCTGGCAGGTGAAAACCGGTCCATTGTCTAAGACTAACACCTTTGGAATTCCGTGTGTCAAAAACGAAGTGCACAGATTCTCGACCGTTGTTATTGTGTTTGTGGAGTTCATTTTGTAGATGTCCAATCATTTTCAGTGGGCATCTTCTATTACTAAAAACATGGACCTCATAAACGGGCCTACAAAATCGACGTGACGTCCTGACCTTGGTCTACTTGACCATTCCCACGGGTGAAGCCAGGCTGCCGGTGGTTCTTGTTGGCATTTGTGGCACCGTCCCACCACTGTCCTATATCTGCACCAGACTCGGCCACCAGATATAGCAGCTGGCCAGCATCTTCATTTTGGACTCTCCGGGATGCCCATGGTGTAATTCGGCGAGTATAGCCCGACGGCCTTTACCTGGGACTATGACCCGTACCACTCATAGCAATATCCCGTTTTGCACGGTGATCTGCTCTCGTCTGCTCCAATGGGGGTGGAATTGCGGCTGGACTGGTCATTCTATTTCCCCTGTAGTACCAGTGGTTTTGTACCATTGCTAACACTGGGTCCTTTTCTGTCCACAGGTGTATGTCGAGCGCGACCACCAGAAGGGTGACCAAGAAGTTCAGCATCATGACCGTTTCTTCTACTCTGGGTACCAACGATGGGGTGACCGGTAATGGTAGCATGCTTAGGGCGTCGGCATTTGCCACCCGAGTTCCCGGCCGTGCTCCAGGTGGTATTGATATGTTGCCAGTAATAATGCCCAGTGCTGGATCCGGGCTGTTGCTATTGGCCCAGCAATGCTTTGTGATCAGTGATGATCGTGAATTTTTCGCGAGGCCTGGATAGATTGGACGTGGAGAGGATGTTTCCGCTCGTAGGAAAATCTAGAACCAGAGGCACAAACTCAGGCTAAAGGGACAATCCTTTAAAAGAGAGATGAGGAGGAATTTCTCCATCCAGAGAGTGGTGAATCTGTGGAACTCTTTGCCACAGAACGCTGTGGAGGCCACGTCGTTGAGTGTCTTTAAGACAGAAATAGATAGGTTTTTGATTAATAAGGGGAGCTTTGTTTCTGGGGAAAAGGCAGGAGAATGGGGATGACAAAAAAATCAGCCATGATTGAATGGCGGAGCAGACTCGCTGGACTGAGTGGCCTAATTCTGCTCCTATGTCTTATGGTCTTATGGCTTCCGAAAAGGCTCCACAGGTGCTGCTATTTCCACAAACTGGACCAGTCTTATTATGCCTTCGTGCTTCAATCTTTTGATTTCCTTTTCCCTTAATGCGAATGCTACCTGCAGGGCCTTGCAGAATTTTTGGACTGTCTTTTTTGGACTTGCGGATAACAAAGAGCATTGTCGGGCAATACAGCAGGATATAGATAGGCTGGAAAATTGGGCAGAGAGGTGGCAGATGGAGTTTAGTCCGGATAAATGCGAAGTGATGCATTTTGGAAGAAATAATGTCGGGAGGAGTTATACAATAAATGGCAGAGTCATCAGGAGTATAGAAACACAGAGGGACCCAGGTGTGCAAGTCCACAAATCCTTGAAGGTGGCAACACAGGTGGAGAAAGTGGTGAAGAAGGCATATGGTATGCTTGCCTTTACAGGACGGGGTATAGAGTATAAAAGCTGGAGACTGATGATGCAGCTGTATAGAACGCTGGTTAGGCCACATTTGGACTACTGCATCCAGTTCTGGTCGCCGCACTACCAGAAGGACGTGGAGGCGTTGGAGAGAGTGCAGAGAAGGTTTACCAGGATGTTGCCTGGTATGGAGGGTCTTAGCTATGAGGAGAGATTGGGTAAACTGGGGTTGTTCTCCCTGGAAAGACGGAGAATGAGGGGAGATCTAATGGAGGTGTACAAGATTATGAAAGGTATAGATAGGGTGAACAGTGGGAAGCTTTTTCCCAGGTCGGAGGTGACGATCACGAGGGGTCACGGGCTCAAGGTGAGAGGGGCGAAGTATAACTCAGATATCAGAGGGACGTTTTTTACACAGAGGGTGGTGGGGGCCTGGAATGCGCTGCCAAGTAGGGTGGTGGAGGCAGGCACGCTGACATCGTTTAAGACTTACCTGGATAGTCACATGAGCAGCCTGGGAATGGAGGAATACAAACGATTGGTCTCGTTGGACCAAGGAGCGGCACAGGCTTGGAGGGCCGAAGGGCCTGTTTCCTGTGCTGTACTGTTCTTTGTTCTTTGTCTTCAGATCGACATGTAATGTCGCTTTTGCTGCTTTAATCGTTCCTAGCCCTTTTCAGAGAACTGTGTGTGCTTGTACAGGACTTCGCTCAGGCGACCATGCTCTACCTGGAAAATGTTTACCCAGCCTAGCTGGATCTTCTTCAGCCAATTTCGTCCCAATATGCTTGGTCAGGTGCCTTCCACTGCCGTCAAAGTTAGCCTAACCAGTTGTTTTCTTTAAGTAAAATGCATATGGGTCCTCTCCAACACTCGCAATGGTCCATCTGTTTAAGTCCTCAGTCTTGCCGTTGTCTCGTTTAGGGATAAGGGTTGAGGTCCATTGCAAATTTTGTTGAACGCTGTTTCTCCCATCACGGATGTGGCTGCGTCTGTGTCAACCTCGAATAATATTGCATGTCCGTTCAGCCTTATTGATAATTTAAGTTTCCTATTTGGTCATTGCTATGCATATTAGTTGTTCCTCGTCGGAGGTAGTTGGGGCTTCCAGGATGTGCATTCTCCTGTACCCCGGCCTACGTGTCCTTTTCCGAAATGTCGGTTTTT
This sequence comes from Mustelus asterias, assembly GCF_964213995.1. Lineage (NCBI taxonomy): Eukaryota > Metazoa > Chordata > Chondrichthyes > Carcharhiniformes > Triakidae > Mustelus > Mustelus asterias. The sequence continues at coordinate 93,559,765 of NC_135816.1, forward strand.
GAATTTTGTTTTTCTTCTCTGACTCCGAATACTGGCAACAGCTGCAATATCTTGCCGGGCGGACTCTGCATAGACTGCTGTCTGTCTAGTCATAATTCGGCCTTGTTTACGAGTGCTTCTGCAAGTCGGCCTAGCTTCCCTAGTCTCCGAATCTTTCCTGAAGACGGCTATATTTTTGCCTGCCCCACAGTCATAGTCCCTTAACTCCATTGTAATGGTGTGGGTGTCTACATCTATGAGAATACCTTGTAATTCATGTGCTCTGTTCGCCGCTTTTTCCAGAGACAAAGCCAGCTGTAATGCTTGTTGGCAGTCCAGCTGGACTTCCGCCAACAGACGTTTTTGCATGTTCATATTATTGGATTCGCACAGCAAATGGTCTCAGAGCATTTCATTTAACATCAACCCGATTTTGCAAACCTCTGCTAATTGTCTTAATGTCGTCAGGAAATTCGTGACCGACTCCCCCCTCTCTCGGAATGCGGAGTCGAACATGTATTTTCGCAGGAGGTGGCTTAGTTTCATAGTACTCTTTTACTAAGTTCTTCAATTCCTGGAATGCTTTTGTGTCCGGTGCCTCGGGAAAAGTGAAACTGTGCATAACAGTGAAAGCTGCTGGCCCACAACCCGTAGCAGGATGAACCGTTGCTTTTCATCTGGGACCATGTCGTTGGCTCTGAAGAAATACTTAATCTGCTCTACATATTGGGCCCAGTCTTCCACCGCAGGTCAAAATAATCTAATTTTCTGAGTAGAGGCAAGTTTGATAGGCAATAGCTTACACTCAATGTGTAGCAGCTGATAGTAAGAAGTTTCTTCAGGTCGTTCCTTTTTCTCATCGCCACTGTAATATGTCCTTGGAGGCAGAATTCCCTTCACCAAAATCTCTTCATTTACAAGTCTGACACCAGGACATAGACTGCGCTCAATTAGCAATCTATGCTCGGAGCCCCCGAGGAACTGACACTCCTAGTGAAATAAAAAGCAAGTGGCTCCCTGATTGGACCATCCATTTGGCCCTTAATCAGGGAGTTCATTTTCACACAGGCCAACCTCAATTGTCTAATCAAAGTCGTTAGAGGTATAAGCATGGCATCTAATATATTTTATTAGTAAGGACACTGGAGGCACTGCAGAGAATGTTAGACTTTATGGGATACCATTTCTGGCTTGTCTGGAACATTGCATCCAGTTCTGAGCGCCCTGCATGAGAAACAATGCCAAGGGGTTGACAGATTGCATAGACGAACACAAACAAGATTCGAGGAATTAAAGAAAAAATGCTCGCTATGATGAACAATGAAATGTTGTTCATTGGACAAATGAAGGCTGAGAGAAGACTTTGTAGATTAATTCAAGATTTTGAGGGTAAAGACAGGATAAATAGCGAATATACATTTTCGAGATTATTCTGTACCTTGTGCAACCAGTTTGGGAGCTTAACTAAATGAATGATTACACTGTTGTAAACATGATTAAACGAATCATATTGGCACGTAAGAAGTTGTTCCCATTCATAAATATGTCAATAAGCAGACGCATAAGTTGAAGTAAGAAGTCTCACAACACCAGGTTAAAGTCCAACAGGTTATTTGGTATCCCGATATTTCGGAGCGTTGCTCCTTCATCACGTGAGTCATGTGACTCATCCGATGAAGCAGCAGCGCTCCGAAAGCTTGTGATACCAAATAAAGTTTTGGAATTTAACCTGCTGTTGTGAGACGTATTATTGTGCACACCCCAGTCCAAAGCCGGCATCTCCACATCATAGATTTAAGACAAGTGGCAGGAGATTTCGAGGGCATTTAAGGGAATTCATTTTCACCCATGATTCCTAGGAATCTGCAGCTTATTGCTTGAAGTGGTGTTTGAAGCGGGAACCGTCACATCATATAAGAAACATTAGGACGAGCACTCGAAACGCCATAGCACAGAAGGCTACGTATCAATTGCAGGAAAATGTAATTATAAAATGTCGATACCTGAGAGCAGTTGCAGACAAGATGGGTCAAAGGGCTTCTTTATGCAGTGACATTATATGACTATTTTACACTCAAAGAAGAGAGGAGAAAATATAGAATTAAAGCTCAGCCATCCGCCAAACAAATATAAATCATTTTGTCGTGGCTTGTGGGGGTTTGGTACAACCCATGGTTGGGAAGTGGAAGACTGAAGTAGCCAGAAAAGTGTTGGGCATGCATTCTGAGAAATACGAGTCAGTGGTTCAGGAAGGTATAACCTGCTTGAAAATCTGAACATAGTAGCACCACTGTATTGTAATACCAATCCTAGGCATTGTGTAACTAGGAAGCTAAGCACACGTCAAAAATAATGCACCTTTTGAGGTTTCTTGAAGCTACGTTTCTGACCAAGTGGCACTGAATGTTGCGTGGTGGGCTTTTAGAACCAGTACATTTACCTCTTGTCTATTTTTTCTTGTCCCCGGCAGAATTTCAATTCTCCTGCTTTCAAGTCATGCATACAGTTTAACAAACATTCTTTTCGGATCCAAAGCAGTTCATTGGGGAGCAGAACAAGGTTCTTAACCCGCTCTCATACATATATCATGGAGCATTTTGCAGTTGTATTTCAATATTAGACCAATGTTTTGTTCTTTAAATCCAGGTTTGTACATTTATTCTTCAGGGGGATGTATTCACTTTACGTAATGTGTTGCATAAGAAAAACATAAAGTTCTGATTGTGCAATCCGTTCACTGACTGTAATTAATCAAAATGGTTGAAGGAGAGAAATGTGACCCTGGAGATTTTCCTTTATTTTAAATAGGCGTTCAAGGCAGCAGCTCCGACAACAAACCAAACCTTGGCACTAGTGATCAAGTTGTCTAATTACTTCGAGAAGGAGATGGGATCTTCGGTACTTGATGAAATAACAGCGATTTACTACCCGATTCTTGCAGCTGTTGGCGTTCCAGGTAACCGATTATGAACTGACAGTAATGACATAGTTCTGTTTAACTGTGTTGCTGTAGGTGCAGCCTATCCGGAAAAAAATATATATAAGAGATGCTTTTCTTTAACTCGTGCACAGTTGCATTTGTGTTGTCCGATCAACTTTAATATATTCTAAATAAAAATGTGGTGATTTCTTCAAAAGCGATCTTAGTAGAATTTCACATATTATTCTCCCCAATCAATGTTCATATTCTGTACATGATCCATTTATTCTAAACATATTTTTCTTTTTGTATATGGACACGAGTACATCGTTCACATCTGTGCTTGAACTGGTACGTTGGTAGCGTTGGTTGGAACTTAGTCATAGATTTATGGAGCTATACAGCTCTGGAGTCAGCACTGAATATTACTACCACTGAAGTCGCACTAACCTAATTTAAAAACACTTGGCCCATATTCCTGAATGTTATGACATCTCAATTCCTCATCCAAATACTATTTAAAGGTCATATGGTTTCCAGCCTCCATTAATTTCTAATGTAGTTAATTCTAGATTCCCACCCGCCAATGAGCCTTTTTTCCTCAAATCCCCAGTAAATCTCCTGGCCCCCACCGTACACTGATGCCCCTTGTGATTGACCCCTCAACGAAGGGGAACAACAACTTCACATTCACCCTGTCATTACCCCTCATGATATTAGATGCATGTTGTTCCCCTCAATCTTCTCTGCTCTAAAGATAACAACCCAGTACTATCCGGTCTCTTCCTAGAGCTCAAGTGCTCCATCCCAGGTAGCATCTTGGTGAATCCCTGCAGTGCGCCCTAAAGTGAAATTGCATTCTTCCCATAGTGAGGTGATCAGAACTGCACAGTAAACTCTAGTTGTTGCATAACCAACGTTCTGTACATAACCTCCTTGTTCTTATACGTGGTGCCACGACTGATAAAAACAAATGTACCATATGTCTTCTTAACTACCCTATTCATCTACTCTGCCGCTTCCAGTGACCTGTGAATAAGTGTTCCAAGATCCGTCTGTTAGTCTGAGCTTCTAAGAAACATCCTGAGATGAATTTCTTTCATTGACACTGATTAAGAATTATAATAGTATGGAACGATAATGACGATTGGAAACAATTGAGGTGAATGTTAGATTGTATGTCACTTTGTGATGAACGTGAAGATGATTACGTTTATGAAGAAAATTAGCTCATTACTCACGTTGGTAGAGTGTGTGTCGAATAACTTTCTTTCGCAGTAACCAGGATGCCTTCTTATCATGTATACAGCAGATTCTGTGGATGGAATACAAGTCCACTACTGTGAATTTCTAATAGGTTGGGTGCATAAAGGCTAGATTTAGCAAGTACACCTGAACAGGAACGTTACTGTTTGTTATTGTGTTGATTTATGTTACAGGGTTGTAATAACTCCACGGAGGAAAACGTCCTGTCACCAAGTTACTTTATTTACATCATACATCTGTAAACGGCCAGCTCTCCAGTTGGTCCCTGCTGAATGCAAGCTGGGAGTCTGACACACCTGCTTTAAAAAGGAAGCATGAGGCTCGTTGATTTAACCATCAATTAGGACTTATCAGGTAGTTCATACTCGAGCAAGCCAACCTCATTAACCTGGCTAAAGTAATCACATTCCTTCCATCCCAAAGCCCGAGGAGTCCCCTCGGTTTGCTTCCTTCAGGGTTCTTTTCCTCCGCTTGGGCACCGGGTCAGGATCCGCCAACTCAGCCTCTGATGTTGGCGGTGTGTAACGGTTGGGCGCCCGACTCGTCTGCCAGGAAAGCCAGAGGTCTCGTTCCTCGTCCCCTTCAGCTGTGGGGGAATCGCTGCAGCGTCATCCCCTGTGCCCATTTCGGACCCTGAAGTCACCTTCAAGGGCGCAGGGGAGGCGCTACTGGCTTGTCGAGGGCATTCTGCTCGTCCCCAGTGCTGCAGGGTGGACTCAGCTCCAGAACGAGTGGAGAACGTGAGGCCTGGACCTGGTCCAGGTGTTTTCTCACCACTGCCTTGCCTACCTGTACTTGGTAGGATACCGGTCCGGTCCTGGACTCGACTGTTCCGGTTACCCAGGCGGGTCCATTTGCATAATTTCTGACCCAAACTCTCTCCGGCTTCAAAATGCCTCTCTCGGTGCGTGTTGTAATGGCCCCTGCATTGGGCTTCCTGGTGTCTTTCCAGCTTTCCTCCCAGGTTTGGCAACAAAAGGCTCAGTCTGGTGTAGAGCCGTCTGCCCATCCGTAACTCTGCTGGTGCACTTCCTGTGGTGGCGTGTGGAGTAGTTCTATTGTCAAATAACCACTTTGAGAGTTTCGTCTCCAATGAGGTCGCTGGCTGTTTTTTTTCAAACCGGCCTTTAACGTCTGGACTGCTCTCTCTGCTAGTCCATTTGATGCCGGGTGATAAGGTGCGGACTTGATGCCATTTGATTTCATAGATTTTGTGAAATCTCGGCTGGTGAACACTGGACCATTATTGGAAACTAATACCTCTGGGATCCCGTGCGTTGCAAACGAGGTGCGCAGTTACTCAACGGTTGCCGTCGTATTTGCCAAGTTTAGTTTATAGATAAAACGGGCCTGCAAGACCGACATGGAGTCGTGACCATGGTCGGCTGGCCATTCCCACGAGTGCAGCGAGGCTGCCGGTGATGCCTTTTGCCCCTGTTGGCACTTTTGGCACTGTCCTACCAGTTTCGAAATGTCTGCATCCAGACCTGGCCACCAGACGTGGTTCTGGCCAGCATCTTCATTTTTGATACTCCAGGATGCCCATGGTGCAGTTTGGCCAGTATGTCCCGACGGCCCTGTCTTGGGACAAAGACCCGTGCTTCACATAGCAGTATCACATCTTCTACCGTGATCTGCTCCCTCCTGCTCCAGTATGGGTGGAACTGTGGATGGACTGATCTTTCCAGCTGCTCTGTGAGCAGCAGGTGCTTTACCTTTGCAAATACAGGGTCTTTCTGCGTCGACTGGCATATATTGTGTGCACCAACGGGTGGGTATCCATAAAGTTTAACGTCATCACGGTCTCCACCGTTCTGGGTATCAGTAGTGAGGTGTCCGGTAATGCTAGCCGGCTTAAGGCATCGGCATTTGCCACTCTAGTGCCTGGTCAGTTCTCCAATCGATACTGATATGCCGCAAGCAATAATGCCTAACGCTGGATCCGGCAGAAATGCTTTGTCTTCCCAGCAACGGCTATGATCTATGAAGATCGTAAATAATGGTGAAATGTTTTGACTGCGAAGATTACTGCCAGTCCTTCCTTTTCAAACTGGGCATATATTCGCTCTGCCATTGCCAGGTTCTTGCAGGCATACGCTATTGGCCGCTCTTGTCTGTTCTGCCACCTGTGTGCAGGACCGTGCCCACTCCACATGGTGGAGTACCAATTCCTTCTTGGGTCGTAATGTACCAACACATTTTCAGATGAGAGTTGCTGTTTAATTTTCTTGAAGACCCGGTCCTGGTGGGCCGACCATTCCCACGTTTGTCTCTTTTTTAGCAACTGGGGGAGGGGATCCAGAATGGAGGCCCCATTCGGTATGAATTTTCCATAGTATGTTACCAGTCCTACAAACGACCGTAGCTTCTGGATGGTTGTGGGAGCCGGGGCGTCTTTTATTCCCCACACCCGGTCCTCCAGAGGATGTAGGCCTGACTTATCCTCTTTGTATCCGAGTTAGGTTACTTGTGGTGCTAAAAATATGGATTTCTCCCTTTTCAGACGCCCTCCCGTTGCTGCAAATCTCCTGAAAACTTCCTCCAGATTCTGCAGATGTTCCGTCCTTGTTTTACCCGTAATGAGGACATCGTCCAGGTAAATTGCAAACTGTGTAACCCCTGCAGGATGCTCTCCATGGTCCTTTGGAATATTGCACAAGCTGACGAAACCCCGAAGGGCAATCTTTTATGCTGGAAGAGGCCATTCAGCGTATTTATTGTGGCAAATATTTGCGAATCCTCATCCAGCCGTAGTTGCAGGTATGTCTGTCTCATGCCCAGTTTTTGGAATGGGAGTCCTCCTGCCCACTTTGCGTACAGGTCCTCAATCCTGGGAGTTGCATATTTGTCCAGCTGAGAGTAACGATTTATCATCCGTTTGAAATCACCGCAAAGGCACACCGAGCCATCCAGCTTTAAGATTGGAACCATGGATGCTGCCCATTTTGCGAACTGGACCAGTTTTATTGTTCCTTCGTGCTGTAATCTTTTGATTTCCGCAACAACTTTTTTCCTTAACGCAAATGGTATCGGTCGGGCTTTGCAAAACTTTGGGACAGCCTCCGGGTCGACGTGCAAATTTGCCTTGACTCCTTTCATTGTCCCTAGGCCTTCCTGAAAAACTTCTGGAAATTTGCTCAGGGCCTCACTCAGGCGACCATCTTCCAGCCGGAAGATATTTGTCCAATTTATCTGGATCTCTTTTAGCCAATTTCGGCCTAAAGGGCTCTGTCCCGAACCTTCCACTACCATCAATGGGACACTAACTAATTGTTTCCCGTAAGCAACTGGCACATGGGTTGTCCTCATCACTTTCAGTGGTTCCCCCGTATCGGTCCTCAGTCTTGCCAAAGACTTGGTCAGGGCTAAGGGTTGGAGTCCAGTGCGTGTCTTGTTAAACACTGTCTCCCCTATGACCAATACGGCTGCACCTGTATCGACCTTCATTAAAATTGGACGTCCATTCAGTCTCACTGACAATTTGATGGGTTCTGATTTTGTCATAGCTGCACACAGTAGATGTTCCTCGTCAGAGGTAGGGTGAGCTTCCAGGTTGTGCAATCTCTTGACCCTCGGCCCACATGTTATTTTCGGCCATGTTAGTTTCGGAGATTTGCTTTTCCTCTGTGCATCCTGGCACTGGCAACAATAGAAATGTTGTGTCGGGCTCCACAGGAATTGCTGTCACTCTGGGCTTAACCTGACCTTGTCTAGGTGCGGTTCTATATGTGGACATGGAGTTCCCTCGTATCCGAATATTTCCGAACCGCCGATATGTAGTGGTCTGCCCCCTAGTGGTAATCTCCTTGGTGTTGGTCTCTACCTCCATCCGGATACCTTGGAGCTCATGCGCTCTGCTCGCCACTTTTTAGAATGACACGGCCAGCTGTAATGCCTGTTTCTAGTACAGCTGGGCCTCCGCCAACAGCTGTTTCTGTATAGTTATATCGTTAATTCTGCACACCAACCGGTCTCGGAGCATCTCATTTAGTGTCCCCCTGAATTCGTGAACCTCCACCTGACATCTGAGCCTTGTCAGGAAACTGGTGATTGACTCCCCCGCTTCTCTAAATGTGGCGTAAAAATGGTACCTCCGCAGGATCAGGTGTGGCTTAGGGCCATAATATTCTTGAACTAAGTTTGACAACTCTTGGAAGGGCTTTGCATCCGGTGCCTCAGGGAAAGTTGAGCTGCGCATAATCGCATAAACTGCTGGTCCACATGCAGTCAGCAGGATAGCCCTTTGCTTCTCATCTGAAGTTATGTCATTTCCCCTGAAGAAATACTTCATCCTTTCCACATATTGGGCCCAGTCCTCCAAGCTGGGTCAAAAGACTCCAATTTCCCAAACAGCGGCATGTTTTCTCAACAATGGCTTACCCTCAATATGTGTGATGGTTCAGCAAGTTCTATCAGGTCATTCCTTTGCCTTCATCGTCACTGTAATAACTCCACGAAGGCGAAGGTCCCGTCACCGAGTTACTTTAATTACACCATACATCAATACACACTCAGTTCTCCAGTGGCTTCCTGCTGAATGCAGGCTGGGATCCTGACACACCTGCTTTAAATAGGGAGCATGAGGCTCCCTGATTCAACCATAAACTAGGACTCATCAGGTATTTCTTTTCATACCAACCAAATAAACAAATTCAAATTATCCGAGGGACAAATTAAAAGGGGCAGCTCCCCAAAAAGAAGGGGAACAGCCCGAACAAAAAACAAAGTTGGAAGGAAATTTAAAACATTAAATCATAATGTGATTGTCGGGATCAATAATACACCCCAGCCCCTGCGCTGCCCAGTGGGCACGGAAGGCGTCAACTGCACCCATGGACACCGCATGCTCCCTTTCCAGGGACTCCTGGCCGCGAATGTAGCCGCAGTAGAGAGGCAGACAGTCAGGATGGATGACCCCGTCGATCGCCCACTGCCCGGACCGATTGATGGCGCACCTCGACAGGCCCAGGAGCAGTTTCATGAGGAGGACACCATCCCAACCCGCCCCTCTCTGCACCAGGTGCCCGTAGATCAGGAGCGTGGGACTGAAGTGCAAACAAAATATTAATAAAAGGTTTTTCAGGAAACCAATTAGGGAGTGCAACCTAAGACACAAAACATAGACATGGTCAACGGACTCCACAAGACCACAGAAGGGGGAGCTTGGGAGCCTGTGAACCGAAAGAACCTCCGGTTGTACGGAGCTTCTGCGTGCAACAACCTTCACCTCAGGTCACCAAGATAATTGGGAGTGATCCCTCAGTAGAGGGACCTCCCCTGCGGACCTCCGCCGCCCAGCGGCAACACGGCCCGCCAAGGTGTGTCCGGGCGGCAGGCGAGCAAGCAGTATGGAAGGTGTGCAGCAGCAGCCCACACAGGAAACGCCTCTGTGCGGTGGAAAAGGGCACGGATGATATTTCCGTGAGGCGGCACATGTTGTGGGGCACCTGACCCGGGGCTGGGGGAGGGGGATGGGAAGGGTCTAGGCTTCGGGCCAATGTGAAATTCCGTCCGAGCAGGGACACGCTCGGACGGGATCCCACCGCACGCCTGCGCCGCCTCGAGACCGCATGCGCATTCGGGGCTGAGCACGACTGTCCTAAGGTCTTGGATGGCTTTGGCCGCGCGACAGACGGCCAACCCCGTGCGCTCAGCCAGCACATGGGGGCTCACCCAGCCCGCTCCTCTGCCATCCAGCACTTCCCCGAACCTGGTCACCCCGGCGTCCACGGCCCTCCACTCTGCCAGCCACCTGAATTTATACTGCTGGAAGAGCGCATTCCTGAGCAGCGGCTCTCGCACGAGAGCCACTACTCGTGATGGGGGAGAGCTGCATCGCGAGGCGACCGCGTTCCTGACAGTCAGGAGGTCCTGGTGAACGACAGGCAATGCCTGCAAAGAGGTTGGAATACGCCCCAGATTGATATGCAGGAGCTGCATGCCATAATTCAGGCCATGCAACTGGTGGAAGAAATACGTCGTCAGGGCACACCATCATAGAGGAGGCTCGACGTAAAGGTATCACTGCAGGGTCTGGAGGCAGAAGGCTGTTGCCTGTATGCACAGGCACACGAGACCTTTGCTGCCCTCCTCAAGTGGGAGATGCAGAACCTTGGCAGGTACCCAGTGCAATCGGTTGTCCCAGCAGAACCAGAAGAGGGTTATCTGGATATTGGTGACAACGCCAGGGGAAGGGGTCAAAGTGACCAGCTAGTATCACAGCATGGAGGCGAGCAGCTGGCTTATGATGAGATCTCCTGCCCAGTAGGACAGCACTCGGAGCAGTCCTGTCCGACGAATCAGGCGAGCGGAGACTTTAGCCTCCAACTCCTGCTAGTTCGCCGGCCAGGATTCCTCGGCTGAGCAGAGATGGACCACCAGGTAGAGGAGGTTGGTCCTGCTCAAGGTGAAAGGCCTGAGCTCCTCCAGAAGGGCGTCCATCTCCCACCATCCGACCAGGATTCCGGAGCACTTGGCCCAGTTGACCTTGGCAGAGGACGCGGCGGAGTACACCGCCTGGCATTCTCGCATCCTTCACAGGTCAGCCAGTTCTGTGAACATGAGGAACACATCATCGGCGTAAGCCGACAGGACGACCCCTACATCCAGGCCACGTAGAGCCAAACCTGACAACCTCCTCCGCAAGAGGTGCAGGAATGGCTCCACGCATATCGAATACATTTGGCCGGACAAGGGGCAGCCCTGAAGTACTCCTCTTTGAAAGCGAAGTGGTAGGACTCATCAGGTAGTTCATATTCTATCAAGCCAACTTCATTAGCCTGGCTGAAGTCATCACAATCTTTTCCTTTGATGTACTCATCCACGGGAATGCAGACTTAGCGTCAGCCTACTTGCTTGATTATTCATAGGTCTTGGCGTACTACTGAGGTCTGGAGCCGGGGCCTCGCTACAGAATGTACTGATTTATGTGTATCCATTTATGGGATCTGGGCGTCACTGGCTGGGCCAGCACATATTGGCCATTTCTATTTGCTCTTGAGAAGGCAGTGGTGCGCTACTTTCCTGAACAGTTTCAGTTCGACTGGTAAACCTACAAAGCTGTTTGCGACGTAATTCCAGGATTTTAACTCTGAATGAATACGATATACTTTCAAGACGGGATGGTGATTGATTTTGAGGACAATCTCCCTGTTGTTTTTTCCTCCCAGATATATGCACCAATTGTGAGTTTGGAGGGTACTGCTTAAGTAACCTTGGTGCTTTCCATCCAGAGGACATCATTCAGAAATCAAGGAGGTAAATTAAGACTTGATTAACGTTGCAAACAAGAACAACAACAGTGTGTCTTGTATTTAATTCAATACATTTTAGATCATTTTGCAGGTACAATTGAATAAAGTGACATTTTAAGGTCAGGTTCACGGCATATCTTTCGGTATCATTCGAATGAACTCAAGCTCGTTCTTAAATAAAATTTTGGGCATCTTCTCTCAGTTTAGTAGTACGTTCAGAGTTCACTTGTGATTTGCTCGATTGCATAATGAATGCGCAATAAATGCTGACTAGATATGTTGGTAAGGATAACACAATTTAATACTTGACAAGTTGATTAACACAGTTTCCAGTTAAGACAATATTAAACTGCAAAAAATGACGGTGATTATTGTTTGCATATTAAGATGGGGTATCATACGAAGTGAAACGTAATGCCTGGAAGAGATATTATTTTAATTATAATTTTAACATACTTTAATTATAATTTTCTTCTGCATAATACACAAGGAACATTCGTTTCTGAACGATCTGGATAATAGCATAGAAACGAATTATTGAATTTTGTGAGCAAAGCATTCAATGAAAAATAAATAATTTTGCTCGATTAAATCTTGACACGATTACAATTGCTCATTTAGTTTCTCCTTTATATTCGTAACCAACAATGTTGCTGAGGTGCCATTTCTGACCATTGATTTAGCAGAAGGTTTTAGAGGCCTGGCCATGGACATTTTTAATGATGTTTTTTGACATAATGTTTGGTTAAACCATTAGCATAAGATGTATCAGTCAGACCGCAGTAAGGAGACGATATCCACACCATATTATCTTAATGACACAGTTTATTTCGGTAAATAATGGGTAAAACACATCCGGCAAAATATATTTGAATAGTCCAAGTTGCTACGTTGCGATTACTTTTTCTGTTGATACAGTCTCAACAGTCGATACACTACACCAGAGCGTTTAATCCTGCACTGGAGGTCAGTTTTGATTGCGCCTCTCAGTTCAGCACCAAATCCCGACAGCTAAGTTCTTAACTAATTCGATTAGATATTGGCCTGAGTCCTCCAGTAGCAGTCAATGCAAATACAAATCTATTGCACGCGAATAATCTCTCAGTGCTGATGCGCATTTCTTCCAAGACCTTCCATTTCCGCATTTGAAAGGTCATAGAAATCTTAGAAATCATAGAAACCCTACAGTGCAGAAGGAGGCCATTCGGCCCATCGAGTCTGCACCGACCACAATTCCACCCAGGCCCGACCCCCACATATTTACCCGCTAATCCCTCTAACCTACGCATCACAGGACTCTAAGGGGCAATTTTTAACCTGGCCAATCAACCTAACCCGCACATCTTTGGACTCATCTTTGGTCCCAGGGAAACTTGTTCGGAGTGAAGTAGAGATGTGAGACTTACACCTCTTTTGCGTCAGAAACTTTCGCATTCTATCTGATAAGTTTAAAGATCATGTATTTGGGTGTGGTTTCAAGAATAATGAGCGAATGGTTGAGCGACTTTGGTGTGTGAATGAGTGATTATATGGAAGAGTGAACTGAAGAGTGACTGGATAACCGAGTGAGGTAATAGCTAGATGGGTGTAAGTGGCTCAATTGAGTAGGTGGGCATTTGTGTGATTGGGTTCATGTGCAGGTGGTTTAAGAGTGAGTGGGTAGGTGCGTGATGCGTTAGGATACTAAGTGCCTGGGTTGGATTCGTGGGCGTGTGCCTGATGTGTGTGAGGTGAGTAGAAGGCGAGGGATGCGAGGCCGTGTAGTTAGTGAGCTTCTAGGTGGGTATGTGTGTTAGAATGATGATCTGGGTGAGTGCGCAGGGTGGCAGTCATTTATTACAATAAAGGCCTCTTTCAACCTGTGGCAAATCCCAAAAAATGGGACGAAATAATATTGCATAAATGTGGAATAATAATAAGCACACCGTAGAAATAATAATAAGCACACCGTAGAAATTCTCAACCGGGATCATTTGTGTCAAGCAGAGAATTAATATTATTTGATTCGCATTCCCTGAAATGCTCATCACTTATTTTAGAAATTTCATAATTAGCTAATAAATTGAAATACGTTAACACTGAGGTGTCATAAACCCGATACATTTCCGTTTAATTTTTAAAGGATTATAAAAAAAACATTTTATTTGCAGAAATGTGCCATTCAACCCGCTTACCTACCAGGTCATTGAAATAAACTGTTAAATTTTGCTTTATTTAAAATGTTAGGTCTGGATCGGGAGATGGTCTGTATTGTTCGGAGTGGGTACCAGTTTCGATGCGAGTGGCGCAGCCAGATCAATGAATAGTCATAACTTGTCTAGTCTGATAGTCCATGTAGGACTACAATCAAATGATCAGTTCGGGTGTGATGTTTCTTCAGGCGAAAATCATTTCCTGTCGGAGCGCATAACTGGCTCAATGAAAGTCGGTCATCTCGGAGAATCGTTTAGTATTGTGTTTCTTCGGTCCGGGAAGCGGGTAGTTAGGTGCTTGTGGGGCGATGAGTTCGAGAGGATAGCTATTTCGAGGGGTGAGGGGTAGTCTGGCCTAATGAGCGGTTTAGTCAGTTCGAGGCGGTTTATCTGGGTGAGTGTTAATAGTCACGCCCGGGCGGAGTTAAACAGACGGGTGAGTTACTGAGTCAGGGGGATTGCTGTTGTTGTGCCTTTTGCTTTTTCAATTATTCAGGTGCGAGGCTAAGATTTAAGCTGCCTGCCATTTTCCAGCTTACTATCCTGGCACAAGTCGCCCATTCTAGTGCAGGGTCATGAATATTCAGACTGGTTTATATACCTCGGGAAAATATCTATATTTATGCTTCCGGGACAATTCGGACGTTGCCTTCAGTAACAGAACATGTATCGATTCCTTGCGCGTCCAGTCCCTTCCCATGTGTAGCTTGGAAGTTTTGGCGACTGTCTGTGCTTCGTGTGGTCTCATGGCCTGCTGAAGGAGACGAGAGGTGCTGAAAGGCCGAGGTATTTTTCACATTTTCTGAACGAAAACAATGGTATAATATTTAAATCATTCTGTCTGCCTTTGTCTTCAAGTCGCTAATAATGGATTTGTCTCCGTAAGTCAGCATTGTGTATTCCTTTTCTCTCTTTCCCTTTCTCTCCTGATAAGAAAGGACTCCTTCCTTTCATCTTGCGACAAATCCCAAATAATAGGACCAAATAAAACGGCATGAATCTGAAAATAGTAATAAAAAATAGCTCTAGAAATTCTCAAGCGGCCTGTGTCATTGGTGTGGAGGCAGCGAATTCAAATAATTTAGAATCGTAGAATCCCTACAGTGTAGAAGGAGGCCATTCGGCCCATCGAGTCTGCACCGACAACAATCCCACCTAGACCCTATCCTCAAGCATTTGCCCTGCGAGTCCCTTGACACGAAGGGCAATTTAGCATGGCCAATCAACTGATCCACACATCTTTGGAATGTGGAAAGAACCCGTAGCACACGGAGGAAACCCACAAAAACACGGGGAGAATGTGCAAACTCTAGACAGGCAGTCACCTGAGACCGGAATTGTACCCGGGTCCCTGGAGCTGTGAGACAGCAGTGATAAGCAGTCTGCCACCGTGCTGCCCATAAACGATTGAGGCACTGCTGAGATTTGTTTTCATTCCATGAATGGCTCGTTGCTCATTTGGGACATTTCATAATTAACTGCCATATTGAAATACATGAACGCTGAGACTTCATTAATCCGTTTCATTTCCGTTCCTTTCTACGAAGGGGAATTACAAAAAAAAGACACATTTTATTTGCAGGAATGTGCCTTTCAAACAGACTTGCTTATTCGACCCATTGACATAAACTGTTAAATTTGGCTTAATATAAAGTCAATTTCCAGACTTTGTTCCAAATTTATCCCTGAAAACCAAGAATAGTACAGGCATTTCAACCCTACAAGCTCCTATTTTCACATAATCCGGAGCCATGTTGCAAGATATTTTAAAGTTCTATGACTTCTCGGGTTAAAAGGTGCTTCCTGATTTCACAGCTGAACTACACAGCTCCGTACCTAAGTTTATAACCCATCATGGTTACTTCCTGCACCAGAGGAAATGCAGCTCTATATAACTGAATGCAACTGAAGAATCTATAATATGGATCTCCCAACTAATCATTGTCGTCATGTTGTGGAACTGAAATAAAACATTGCCATGTCTTTGCGAAGGTCCCAGTCTCAAAGGGCGGCAATTGAGGGTTGACTGTTTATTGTAATACAAATTTTTGAAATCAAGTCTGTCATCACTTAACACAATGGTTGGCCTTTGCAAATTTTTGATATCTTTTCGTGAATTACCTGCACGAAAGCGAAAATCTTATTCCTCCTCTGCAACTTTTAGTTTCTCGTCAGTTACAAACTAGGCTCTGTACTTTATTGAATTTAGTTTGGTTGACAGCATTTTTTCCTGGTTTGTGTTCGATTGGCAATAATTCTGCCCATTCCAGCGATATGAAGAAGCTATATTTTTGCTGTCAATATCAACAAAATACTGTAAGCGGAAGATACTTTGAAGATTCACAGTCCTAAAATGAGGTCTATTGCATTCGCAATCTTTGGTAACTGAGTAATGTAAGGATGGAAACTGTGGAACTGCTGGTTACAATACAACTTCTGTAAGAATTTACTGCTGGTACACGGAAGGATTACTCTGCTTAAACAAAGGAAAATTGAATCATAGGATGCCTTCAGTGCAGAAGGAGGCCATTCGTTCTGTCCAGTCTGCATCAACTGTACCACAGAGCATCTTACTCAGCACCCTCCCCTCCGCCCCCCCCCCCTCCCCCGCCACACACACACACCATATCATTGTAAATCTGCGCATTTGCCATGGTTAATCCACCTAATGTACACACGTTGGGACTCCACAAATGCATGATACCGTCTTAAATGGGTCAGACCAGAGAATGGCAGGAAATAGAACACTTCAGGAAACAATAATGGAAAAGAATTGTTTAACTCTGGATAGATATGAGCTAATAATTGAACGTCAAATTTTATGTAAGAAATAAATGTTAATCAACTTGATTAATCAAGTTGCCTGTTGATGTCCCGTAAGTTGCTGAAGGTTGTGTGATAGGTATCATTTCGGTGGGCTGTCATTTACTTAACTTAGACATACAAACGATGATCTGATAGTGCACAGATGATGCACAGTTTGGAAATGCAGCTAACAAAGAGTAAAGCAGATATCAGGCCTCTGCAGGCAAGTCAGAAAATGGATAGACTGCGTGAATATAAAAATAAAACCATGAGGAATAAACTGATGTATTTTCATCGGATGAATGAATTCAAACAATTAAAAATAACAGCTCAGTTTAACAAATAAATTATGATAATATTAATGTTAGTGATTGCATAAAATACTCGTAAGTTGGAAGAAAAAGTTATGAAGGCAGATAGAATGCGTTTCAAATCAGTGAATTTATGAATATGGGTAAGAATGCAAATACAGTGAAGTGAAGCTGAACACTATTTTGAAAATACAAATTCGGCATCACCTCAATTAAGCTGTTCAATTCCAGGAATCGAATTTCTGGAGCGTTCCCAATCTTGGAGATGGTTCAGAGGAGATCATCTGCAGAAGGAGCAGAGAATTCGATTTTTTTTTACATGATGCATTGGCAAAGCTGATGTTCGCCTGTAATTAACAATTGAATGGGATGTTAGCCAGCATTTCTTGCTCATCCCATATTTATTCTGAGCAGAATGCCTTTGCATATTTACCCCACCACATTATTCATTGAATATTTATCCTGACCGTTCCACATGGTCGTGCATTCCTCTCCATTGCTAAGGCAAAGATATAATCCTTCGAGGTCAACATTTGTCTCTGGCCGCAGTGCCTGCCTACATTCCCTTCGGAACTGTATTTTTTGTTTCTTTTAGATATGGAGTGAAATATTTCTCTTGTTTCAGGATGGCTAATGAATTTTAATAGCTATGGTCTTCCTGCTTTTGATGTAGTTTTTAATTGCATATTGATGTAAACAAAGGTTTTTAAATTTGCATTAAAAATGTTGTGAACTTTTGATGAAATATTTCTCATACATTTATCTTTATTTTTTACAGTTAATTCCGTGGCAATTGTGATCCTGTTGCGTGGAAATTGCGGTCTTTCTAAATGCGTAACAAGCTATCTCGTGGCCATGGGAGCAGCGGATCTCCTAGTTGTTTTCACTGATGTTATATTAAGAAGCATAATTGGAACTTATTTCCCAGTTTCATTCTTGACCATCACCACGATTTGTCGTTTAAACGCAGTCTTGATTTTTGCAGTCACAGAATCTTCAGTCTGGTTCACAGTAGCTTTCACGTTCGATCGTTTTCTGGCAATTTGTTGCCATAAACTGAAAACAAAATGTTGCACCCACAAAATGGCAGCTGCTGGCCTTGTTGCATTGAGTGTGCTGACCTGCTTACATAACATCCCGTGGTATTTTGCATTTGGCCCGATATTTATCATGGACAAAGTACCTCACGGTTGTGTTATTAAGCAGGCCTTTTTCACTGAACCAGCATGGGGAACTTTGGAAATTCTTCACGTTGTTTTAACCCCCTGTGTACCATTTCTCTTCATTCTAATGCTCAATGTTCTCACCACAAGGCACATTTTGGTGGCTAGTAGAATCCGCACGGCTCTCAAGAGCCACAATAATGTAGTGAGAGATAAGGATCCTGAGGTCCAAAATCGGAAGAAATCCATTGTTTTACTCTTCAGTATATCAGGTACATTCATATTTTTATGGAGCATGGAATTTTATATCTCTATATGTAACAGATAATCAACATTATGGGACCAACGACATCCAAACAGTCGGAATAATGCTTCAGTTGCTTAGTACTTGCACAAACGCATGCATTTATGGTGTGACCCAGAGAAAGTTTAGAGAGGAGCTGAAGAATGGAATGAAGTATGTACTGCAGAAAATCGCAAAACTGGGTCAAATATGGAACATGATATTGATTTCCAGTATTCTGTCATTTGCCATTTCTAAGTGCAAAATATAATTACATATTAGGGTCCTACGAGAGTACTTTCACTTCAACTACAATGCTGTCTTTGAATCCGGTGTAAAACATGTTGAAGATCTCAGGTTATCAATTGACGCTTGCCCGTCAGACACAATGTTCCGGTGGAATGGAGAGCCCATGAGAATCTTATTATTGGGGTACTTCTTTCAAAAATGAATCTATAGGAGAGCCTTGTTTACCTGGTATGATATGTTTCCTCCCTGAAAAAAGGAGTTCAGAAGAACAAATTGTTTCTTCATCTCTGTGCGCCATTGATAACTAACAGCTGAAAACATAATGGAGCATCGAACTGTAGCTCTATACTTTGAGGTAAGAAGGAAACAAAAATAGAAACTGATGGGCTCTGAATGGTGATACGAGCACTTATTCGTGTTATCATAAAACAGACTTCATGCAGTGCACTTTTTATGCAAGTCTCAGTTGGATATAATTTAGCATCATTCAAACCTAATTAACTTCAAGCCCTCTATAAATATTACAACTTTGCACTCAGCCGTTAACTTTTAATTTAAAACATTTATTGGCCGGACCAATTAGAAAATTAAATTTTCCAATTGCATTTCTTCAAATTTTTCAGACCTTTAAAACCACGGCAAGCTATTTACCTCTAAAATAACGTGCATGCTTTTTTAAATTCAATAAATTCCTTGCACTTTTTAACTTAGTAACACGCTAGTCTTCAATCTCCCAGTTCTCGCTTTGCAGTTGCTTTTATTTTGAGCTTCTCACGTTGTTTCCATGATCAATTACAGCCTTTCCCATAGGAGATGATGTGAAGGTATATTGGTGAGAATTTTGGCATGGTGGTAGCAAACCAATTATTCTAACTTCAAGGCCTTCGAAAAGTCATGAGAAATCCACTTTAATGCTCACTTCCTTCAGCATTAGACATTACTATGGTAGAATTCAGTGTGCAATTAGAGAGGGAGAATCTGAAATCAGATGTGACGGTGTTACAGTTGATTAAGGCAGCTGCAGAGGCATGAGGGAGGAGCTGGTCAGAGTTAATTGGGAGAAGTGCCTAGCAGGAAATATAGTGGAACAGCAATGGCAAAGGTTTCTGAGAGTAACTCAGGAGGCACAGCAAAACTTCATTCCAAGGTAGAAAATGCATACTAATGGGTGAACGAGGCAACCATTGCTGACGAGGGAAGTCAGGGGTAGCATTGGAGCAAAATAAAAATAAAAATACGCCGCAGCGAAGAATTCTGGGAAGCCAGGAGACTGGGCACCTTTTAATAACTAATAGAGGACAACTAAAACTAAAACTAGGTGCATTGACCGGAACAGTGTGGCATCTTGGGGAATTTCGCAGTAACTTAATTGCAGCGTTAATGTAAGCCTTACTTGTGACTAATAAAAAAAAACTTTAACTTTATATTCTTATCATTGCCGTTCGTGTCTAATTAATTTGGGCCGGGATCAGGCATTTCCTATTTTAAGCAGAGTAATGACAGGGTAATAATCGTCTGGTTAAGTATTAAAAATACCATGCAGAATGCCAGTTATTACATTATGACCAATGGTCCTTACGTTTTCGGTCTTACCTTCTTATGTTGCTAAAGACAGTCCATGCGGCATTTTGTATTTGAGGAGTGTCAATTCTCAAATAATTTTCTAGTAACAACATTTTGTTCTAAACTTTAGCAACATAAGAAGGTAAGTCCGAAAACTTTCGGACCATTGGTCATAAAGTAATAACTGACATTCTGCATGGTATTTTTAATACTGTAAGACATCCGTGCGATATTTCTTCTTTGAGGAGTGACAATTTTCTAGTAACCACATTTTGTTCTAAACTTACAATATTTCTAATTGGGCGCAGCCGACGAAAATACGGCATTTTCAGATCTGTTGAATAGGCAACAGCACTGCGATGCGAATTAGAAATGGGAAAGTAGTCCGTCAGCCAATTTGAACTCAAGGAAACATAACGGCATATTTTGTAATTGACAAGAAACTCGAAGCTCCAGATCAACAATGAGTTTTGGGATTACGTGGAGGCAAATATTTGCAAAGGACAACCACTGTGTTAAGTGATGCCAAACGTGATTTCGAGAATGTGCAGATACATTTTTCAAGATGTGCTACCAATTACCCATGCAAAATAAACTGAGGGTCATTAAGATAATATGGTGTGGGTATGGATTATTTACTGCTGTCTGACGGTTACTTATGATGCTAATACTGCAACCAATTATGACATTGATAAGCGCAGTTAAAGGAAAAGCAATGGCTAGACCACTGAAACTTTATGCTAAATCAATGATCCGAAGTGACAGCTCAGCAATAACGTCGACTATGCATATTAAACGGAAACTGACTGACCAAATGTAAGAGACTCAGCATTCAATGAAACTATGTTGATTATTTTTAATTGAATCTACTGATCAGAAAATCAGCAGATTTATAATAATAATTCATAATCATTTATCCAAATGATTCAGTGATCATTAACGTCAGACCATTATGCAGAAAAGTATGTTATTAAAGGAGAGCATGTTATAAAATGTTTCAGACAGAACTGCAAACCCTCTTGATATATCAACACAAATCACCGACATCTTTTGCATATCTGGGCTGACTCGATGAGGTACACCATTAATCCTATTGTGAAGTAGTCAACTGCAAGAATTGTTGCTGCAAATAGTTATAGTTAGCAGAATTGTTGATTGTGCAATCTAGCACGAGGAAAAGCAAATCACAAATTAACTCTAAAAAGACTACTAAAATACGAAGTGATCCTTAAAGATTTTGGATTGGAATTGATTGGATTGGAATTCTTAGAATGATAATGAATGATGTGACATGAACCTACTCTTAAAAATATATACTATCCGACGATGCGATCCGACGTTTTCCACAATGGATTGGCTTAACTCCAAGGGACACGATTGACGTTATTGTTCGCAATGTTAAACAGGTCTTAATTTACATCCGCGATTATTGAATGGTGTCGTCTGGATATAAGGCACCAATGCTCCTTAGGAAGCACCTTCGAAACTTACGAAGGGACCAGATGCCTGGGTACAAAAGAACATGAAGGTCACTCACACGTCACTCACCTTACTAACTTGAAAATATATCACCGTTTCTTCACTGCCGCTGGGCAAGTACCTTCTCAAAGGCCCTCTGGAAATGTAAATAAATAACATCGACTGCTTCCCCTTATCTAACCTGATCGTTACCTCCTAAAGTAATTCTAACAGATTTGTCAGGCATGACTTCCCCTGAATGAAACCATGCTAACTTGGCCCTATATTTCCATGCATTTCCAATAGACTGAAATCTCATCCTTTATAATGGACTCTAAAATCTTACCAAAGATCGAGGACAGTCTAACCGGACAGTAATTTCCCCCCTTTTACTTCCCTCCCTTCATAAACAAGGATGCTACCTGAGCAATTTTCTAGTCCTCGAGGCCCACCTGGACTCTAGTGATTCCTGAAAGATCATCGCTAATGCCTGCACTATCACTTTAGCCATCGCCTTCAGAATTGTGGGGTATAGTCTATCTCGTCCAGATGACTTATCCACCTTCACATCTTTCAGCCTCACTAGCACATTTTCCTTCGTTCCGGCCACCATACTCACCACTGCCCCCTGACTCTCTTCAGTTTTTGGTATGTTGTTGGTGTCTTTCAACGTGCAGACTGACGCAAAGTACCTAATCAGATTTTCCGCCATTTATTAGTTCCCTATTATTACTTTCCGCATCATTTTACAGCGGTCCAGTGTCCGCACTTGCATCTCCCTTACCCTTTATGAATCTAAAACATAAACTCCTGCAATCTTCTTTTATATTACTGACTTTCTTACTCTCAAGTATAAGAAACATTAATGGGGGAAGATTGCTCCCCTTTGGATAACTGTGAGTTAATTTATGAACGACAATATTGATATGTTAAATGGTAGTTTACTCAATTGAGGTTGTTAATATAATAGAAGTTGCTGAGGCTAGTTTGGGTGATGTCATTCAAGTAGTCTGTCATTGAAGTGGACTTTCATTTATTTATCGTGAAATCACCAATCAACGATGGTTAAGCGCACAGAACACACACGATCAGGAATCACAGCTGAAAAAAAGGAAAGAACCAGACTTGGAAAGCCGTAAAATGGGTGCGCAGTGAGCAGAAGTAAACGCCATGAAGAATACCGTGATATATGTTCACACGAAGAATGAAGCGAAACAAATGCAATAAAGATTTCCCTTCAAAATATAGATCATTACAACACTAATGATGTCGAAGATATAAAATCCTCCCTTTATGGACAGAAATGTTTGAAGGCGGTTAAAATCATATCACGTCAGTGAATGCTTGAATAAGGAAGCAGAATACAAATGCAGCGAAGTTACTGAAACTATCTTCGTAAATAAACGTTCGGTCTCAATTGAATTCTTCTGTTCAAATCTGGGCATGGAGACTTCGGAAACTTTCCAATCTTGGAAATAAGGCAGAAGAGATTGGCAGGAACGAGACAGGAAATTGGACCTTTTTTTGTCCGTCATGGATTGCGAAAGTTGGCGTTGTTCCCCTGCATTTCATTATTTAATGGGATGCAAGCCAGCATTTTTTTGCTCATAATATATTATCCACGGGATCACCTGATTTGCATATTAACACTACCCTCAGTTGCATATTTAACCTGTCTGTTTCTCATTGTTCGTACAATGATCTCCATTGATTTGGCAAGGATATAAATCTTCCACCTCAACATTTATCTCTGGGTGTAGTGCCGGTTTGCATCCCCTCAATGACTCAATGCTTCATATTTTTAAGTAAGGGATTACGCATTTCTCTTGCTTAAGGATGGCCTTTGGTTTATCAATGCCTATGTTTTTGACGTTATTATTTGTCCTTGAATATTGATTTAAGCAACTGTTTTCAGGTTTGAAGTGAAAAATCTTCTTGACCGTTTGATAAAAGATTTCCCATATCGTTTTCTTTGTATCTCACGGTTAACTTTGTGACTATTGTAATCCTGTCCAGGAAAAGTGCGATCTCTCTAAATCCGTGACCAGGTACCTCGTGGCCATAGCGGCAGTAGATCTCCTCGTTATCGTCACTCATGCCATATTGAGATGTATCGTTGCTATTTATAGCGCAGTTTTATTCTTGACCATCACCACGACCTGTCGTCTGATTGCAGTCTTGCTTTTGGCAGTCGTAGAATCTTCAGTCTTTTTCACAGTGGTTTTCACTTTCGATCGATTTGTGGCAATATTTTTTCAAGAGCTTTAGGCAAAACATTGCACCCACAAAATGGTGGATGCTGTTCGTGGTGTACTAAGTGTGCTGAACGTCTTACACAGCATTCCGTGGTGCTTTGTATTTGACCCCGAACATATCCTGGACAGTTTGTATTTGACCCTGAACATATCCTCGCGGTTGTGTTATGAAGCAGGCATTTTTCACTGAACAACAAGGTGAACATTTTAGAAATTTCCGTTTATCTTGACTCTGCAGCTGAATGCTCTCACCGCAAGGCACATTATGGTGGCCAGTAGGGTCTGCATGGCACTCAAGAGCCATATAAATGTACTGTCAAATAAGGATCCTGAGGTTTACAAAAATCGAACGAAATCAATCATTTTACACTTAAGTAAAATGAGCACATTCCAATACTTTTAAAGCAGAGAAACGGCGCGTTGGCACAGTGGTTAGTATTGCTGCCTCACAGTGCCAAGGACCCAGGTTCAATTCCGACCTCGTTTGACTGTGTGGAAGCGCTCCGATGTCTTCCCACTGTCCAAAGATGAGCAGGTTAGATTGATTGGCCACTTGGTGTCAGATAAATTAATGGGATGAATGCGTGGGGTTATGGGATGGGGCCTGTGTGGTATTGTTATTGGTGCAGGCTCGATGGGCCGAATGGCCTCCTTCTGCGCTGTAGGGATTCTATGAAATCGGATAATTTATACCACTTCATGTAACAGAATCTCAACATTATATCATCAGTGACATCCGGAATGATATTTTAGTTGCTCAGCACATGTACCAACGCATGAGTTTATGGTGCGAGCGCAGTAAGAAGTCTCATAAAACGAGATTCAAGCCCAACAGGTTCATTTCGAATCACGTTTGTAGCGTTGCTCTTTCCTTACGTGAGTGTCGACTTGATCGGGTTGGTGATCTGTAGTCCTTTCAGGATCTTATCTGCTTTCTTGCATCTTTGTAGAAACTTGATATCTGTGTCACTATACACAATTTTTCTTGGAGATCGTCTCCACTTTGAGCTGGCCGTCTGTGGTGTCGATTCTAGCCATGATGTGGAGATGCCGACGTTGGACTGGGGTGGGGACGGTAAGAAGTCTCACAACACCAGATTGAAGTCCAAGTTTATTTCGAATCACGAGCTTTCGGCGCGCTGCTCCTTCATCAGGTGAGTGTCGACTTGAGTGGGTTCATGATCTGTTGTCCTTCCGGGATCGTGCCTGCTTTTCTGCATCTTTGTAGAAATTTGATGTCTGTGTCGATTTGTGCAATCTTCTCTCACCTGATCAAGGAGCAGCACTCTGAAATCTTGTGATTCCAAATAAACCTGTTGGACTTTATCCTGATGTTGTGAGGCTTCTTAATGTGCCCACCCCAGTCCAACGCCAGTATGTCCACTTTGTGGTGTGACACAGGGAAAATTTAGAGGGGAACCAAAGAATGGGATGATTTATCCGCTGCAGATAATTGCAAAATTGGCTAAATTATAGGGCATAGTATTGACTTTCACAATGCCGAGATTGGTCATTAAAAGCGGAACAACAATACTGAAAGGACAAAATCCATTGAAAAGACAATGCACAATGTTCCAAGTGCGAATCACCATCAGCTAATAAGAGATCCTATTTTTTTAACTTCAATTGCAATGCAGTAACTGAATCTGGTACGAAATATGCTCTGAGGGTTAGAAAATCAATTGAGTTGGAAGACTCGGGATATTGAGGCCCTGGTCAAGAAGAAGGTAGAGGCACATGACATGCATAGGCAGCTGGGATCAAGTGAATCCGTTTGAATAGTAAAGGGGGTGTAGGAGTAGAGTTATGAGATAAATTAGGAGTGCAAAAAGGGACATGAGATTGTTTTGGCAGATAAGGCAAATTAGAATCCAAAGAGTTTCTACAAATACTTAAAGTGCAAAGGACTAACAAGGCAGAGAGTAGGGCCTCTTATGGATCAACAAGGTCATCTATGTGCGGATCCAAAAGAGATGGGTGAGATCCTAAATGAATATTTCTCATCAGTAATTACTGTTGCGAAAAGCATGGATGTTACAGAACTTGGGGAAATAAATAGTGATATCTTGAGAAGTGTACATATTCCAGAGAAAGAAGTCTTAAAGCGCATCAAGGTAGATAAATCCGCAGGACATCATAGATATCATAGAAACCCTACAGTACAGAAAGAGGCCGTTCGGCCCATCGAGTCTGCACCGACCACAATCCCACCCAGGTCCTACTCCCATATCCCTACATATTTACCCAACTAATCCCTCTAACCTATGCATCTCAGGACACTAAGGGCAATTTTTAGCATGGCCAATTAACCTAACCAGCACATATTTGGACTGTGGGAGGAAACCGGAGCACCCGGAGGAAACCCACGCAGACACGAGGAGAATGTGCAAACTCCACACAGACAGTGACCCAAGCTGGGAATCGAACCCAGATCCCTGGAGCGGTGAAGCAGCAGTGCTAACCACTGTGCTACCGTGCCGCCCCAAGTGTATCCCAGGACATTGTGGGAGGCTAGGGAGGAAATCTAGCAGAGATATTTCAATCATCGATAGTCACGGGTGAGGTGCCTGAAGATTGGAGAGTGGCAAATGTTGTGCCTTTATTTAAAAAGGGCTGCAGGGAAAAGCCTGGGAACTACAGGCCAGTGAGCCTCACATCGTTGGTGGATACGTTGTCAGCAGGTATTTTGAGAAAAAGGATCTACAAGTATTTAAAGATACAAGGACTAATTAGGGACAGTCAGCATGACTTTGTGAGTGGAAAATCCTGTCTCACAAATTTGATTGAGGTTTTTGAAGGGGTAACCAAGAAGGTAGATGAGGACAGTGTAGTTGATGTTGTCTACATGGACTTTAGCAAGGTCTTTGACAAGGTACCGCCTGGTAGGTTGTTGCATAAGGTTAAATCTCACGAGTTCCAGGGTGAGGTATCTAAAGGGATACAAAATTGGCTTCTTGACAGAAGCCAGAGGGTGATTGTTGTTCAAACTGGAGGCTTGTGACCAGCGGTGTGCCTCAGGGATCAGTGCTGGGTCCATTGTCATTTGCCATTTATATTAATGATTTGCATGAGAATATAGGAGGCATGGTTGGTAAGTTTGCATATGAAACCAAGATTGGTGGCATGGTGGAAAGCTATCTCTGATTGCAACTGGATCTTGATCAATTGGGCCAGTGGGCTGACGAATGTCAGATGGAGTTTAATTTAGATAAATGCGAGGTGATGCATTTTGGTAGATTGAACCAGGGCAGGACTTACTCAGTTAATGATAGGGCGTTGGGGAGAGTTACAGAACAAAGAGATCTAGAGGTACATGTTCATTGCTTCTTGAAAGTGTAGTGACAGGTGGACAGAGTGGTGAAGAATGCATTTAACATGCTTGGTTTCATAGGTCAGAACATTGAATACAGGAGTTGGAACGTCTTGCTGAAGTCATACAAGACATTGGTAAGGCCACACTTGGAGTGCTGTGTACAGTTCTGGTCACCCTATTATAGAAAGGATATTATTAAACTAGAAAGAGTGCAGAAAAGATTTACTGGGATGCTACTGGGGCTTGATGGTTGGATTTATAAGGAGAGTTTGGATAGACTGGGACTTTTTTTCTCTGGAGCGTAGAAGGCTGAGGGGTGAACCTATAGATATAGGTAAAATAATGAGGAGCATGGATCAGCTAGGTAGTCAATATCTTTCCCAAAGGTAGGAGAGTCTTAAAGTAGAGGGCAAAGGATTAAGGTGAGAGGGAAGAGATACAAAAGTGTCCAGAGGAGAATTTTGTTCACACAGAGGCTGGTGAGTGTCTGGAACAAGCTGCCCGAGGTAGTAGTGGAGGCAAGTACAATTTTGTATTTTCAAAAGCATTTAGTCGGTTGCATGGGTAAGATGAATATGGAGGGATATGTGCGAAATGCGGGCAAATGCGGGCAATTGGGATTAGATTAGGGGTTTACAGAATGGGCGGCATGGACAGGTTGGGCCAAAGGGCTGTTTCCATGCTGTAAACCTCTATGACTCTATGACTATTGCGTGTCACATACACTGTTCATGGCGGTATGGGGCGGTGGTGACTATGGTGCTCTGTCAGGTACCTCTTTCAACGGCGAATTCGTACATTGTTAACTGCTACAATAAATTTCCAGTGCAAAAGGTCTGCTCAGAAGGATAACATTTTTTCTGCGTTTTGGCACAACATTGATTCCTAACTGAAAATAAATACCTGACATCTTACTATGGTTGTATACTCATAACTATAAAAAGGGGAAGAAATAATCAGAAAGTGAACGGCTCCAAAGGGTGACATTCGCACATACCTCTGCATCATAAAAACACTCTTTATGTTGTGCATCATGAATTCAATTTTCCATTGAATAACCTCAAATAACAAAAACTTGATTCCGCTTGTCTTGAATATTAGCAGCACTTGAGTCTGATTCATGACATGCGCACCATAAAGATTCCAACTTTCTCAATCAACCATCAATATTTCATTGAAAACGTTTATCGTCTGTAATGGTGGTAAAATGAACTTTTCCTATAGCATTTATTGATCTTTTACAGGACATATTTAAAATTAAATTCAATGAGCAACTTACCTGTAAAATAGCACTGATACGTTTCATTTTCCAATTCAAATAATGGCTTGCACCTTATCAGCAGAAGATAATCTGGTCTTCACTCACTCCTAATCATTTCAGCATCTGGATTTTTTTTTCTGTTTCTGGTCATCACCTTCCCCGTAGATGATGGTGGACAAAGCAGTGTAGATGCCCTGCTGACAGATTTGGCGAGCTGCTGGGTTGGATGACTTAGTAACATTCTAACTGAAAAGCCTAACTCCACTGCTTTCTTTCCTCAGCTTCACCGCTGACAAACTTCGCATTGTTGAGAATTGCACCTTACATCTTCATTCGAAACGCCATATGTGCTATCAGTTCGCTTCCCACCTATCCTGGTTTAATCGTGCCTGAATACATTAATCTCTCCAATTTAATGACCTCACTCGCTGGGCCGAATTTTACGACCTCATCGTGCCCATTGTGCGACGGGAAAATGTCGTAAAATCGGGAGGGAAGCGACTTGTAGGAATGGAAACCGTTTGTGCGCTCATTTTTCCACACCAAGAAATCGGCGAGATCGGGACTCCTCCCAAAGCGGGAAAAACATTAATTTGCATGGATCTGCATTCATCAGATTGCAAGCAACGAGCTTCACTCCAAATCGTCCATGCTCACCGGCCTTACAGGTAAGGACCTGTTCAAGCCCTGACTTTGGTCCTGACTTTACCGACATACGTCCGAGGCTCACAGAAAGGCATTCTCCATTGGCCTCGGGCGCGACCTTGCAAGTCTCGGGCGGGCGTGCCAGTAAAATGCCGGCCGCATACAAGTCACATTCACGTGCTTGAGCAATGATGCTAAGTGAGGAGGTAAGTCTCTGCTTTCAAACTGCTCCTTGCTGTTCCGGGTGGGGGGAGGAGGGGGGGGGGGGGTGGGGGGTGTTGCTTCATGGCGGCCATTTTGCGTTTTGGGTCGGCAGACCTGCTGATGTATTGGGGGATTGGGCATGTTATTGTTCACGGGGTATGACTTACGCCTCTGAGCACGGATCCGGTTCTGAGCGTTGACCTTTGGTCTTGGCACTGACTCTGAGTCATAGTGCTAGTAACATCAAGCAATAATGCTGGTGGGGAATGGGCTGGCAACTCTCAGAAGTAGCAACGCTGCAGTCTCTGGACATCTCAAGCAACACGGTTTGGGGCAAATACTGCATGAGCTCTGGGTGTGTGTTTGTGAGTTGGAGGGAAATTTTGGGGTTGTGTTGCCATTCTGGGGACTGTGTGGGGATATGAGGGGTGTGCTTCACAGGGGTGCTGTGGGCCTGGGCATCTGGGCAGTGTCTGTTGCTGGGCTGGGGACGACTTTGTTCTCTAACCTATCCATCCGTCTTTCGCCTTGCTCAACCGCACCCTCCCTCTTCAGATTGGCGAAATCGCTTTTGCAGTGCAACCCATTGATTTTGTACTTAGTTTGGTTGCTGGGCACAGGAGGCCCAGACCTTACGATTCACAGGAGGAGGGGGAAACGGCCGCCGGAGACAAGTGTCCTTTGAACAACTGTCGGACATCGCGTGCTGCTGATGGTTCTGGCTCTGAACGGGGACAGTGTAATAACTGTGCCATTTGTGGCATAATCCGGCACCTCGGGGCATAGGGGTATGTGTGGGGTGGTGGAGGGGTGGGGGCGGGGTCGTGTGTGGGGACACCACTCTGTGTTTTTGAAAGAGACAGCCTCTTTAAACTTTTAAGGCAGCGGGTCGATCCAGACTGCCAGTGGATACATTTGTGGCATTACACAATCATCCGTCAACAAGTGTGTGGAGGAGGTTATGAATGCCGTATATGTCTCGGCTGGCCAGTTAATTAAATTTGACCTGGACCTGGCCCAGTATGAAGGCCGGGCTGCAGGATTCTCGGCCATCACGGGGATATGAAATGTTAATGGGGCTATAGACTGCACCCACGTAGTTTACAAGGCTCCAGTGAACAATTCTGAAACATTCATGAACAGAAAGCTCTTCCATTCCATCAATGTGCAGTTGGTGTGTGCACATCAGCTGCACAACATGGGATCATAGAGTCCTACAGTGCAGAAGGAGGCCATTTGGCCCATCGAGCCTGCACTGACAACAATCCCACCCAACTCCTATCCACGTATTTATCGTGCTACTTCCCCGAATCCATAAACTCTTGCGACTCTAACGGGCAATTCAGTATGGCCAATCAACTTAAGCCCTACTTCTTTGGGCTGTGGGAGGAAACCAGAGCACCTGAAGGAAACCCAGACACAGAGAGATTGTGCAACTACCACACAGTCACCTGAGGCCGGAATTGAAACCGGCTCTCGTGTGCTCTGAGGCAGCAGTGATAACAACTGTGCCACTATGCCAGGCATATGCTCATGCACACCTGTGCCAGCCACCCCGGAAGCATGCATGTCAGCACAGATATTTCGGAGGTTTTTGAGCAGGAGCCCAGGGTGCAGGGATGGCTCGTGGGCGACATGGGGTACCCGCTTCTGGCTTGGTTAATAACGCCTATGCAGAGGCCTGAGACTGAGGTGGAGACACGATTTCATGAGCCCACATTTCCACCCAGTCAGTAGTGGAGCAGTGCATAGGCTCCTTAAAATGTGGTTCGGATGCCTGTCCAGTTCTGGCGGGGCCCTCTAATATAGGCCTCTGATATCATCCAGCATGGTGGTGGTCCCCTACACAAGCTGGCGCTGCAGCGAGATGACCTTTTGGAGGAGGAGGACGTGAAGGCTTATCAGCCGAGCGTCGCTGAGGAGGAGGCCACTCACGAGGATTAGGAAGAGGAGGAGTGAACAACACCACCCAGGTGCAGTAGGGTTGGCAGCAGCAAGGGCCAGGCATTGGGAAGGCCCTGAGGAAGGCCCTCATCACCACACGCTTTGGTCACTAGGGGCCTGTGTTGTCACATGTGGATTCCAACACACCCCCACCCCAGTGCAATACTACAATCTGCATGAACGTTGTATCACCAGACTGGTGGGCTGGGGTACGCTGTGTTATCGAGTTTCTGTGGTAGGCAGGAGGGTGATGACAACTCACTATACGTCATTCTGAGGATGTCCTGGTGGAAACTGCTCTGACTCCAAGCTGAGCTCCACATGAAGAGTTGCACCTGACCCACATCTGGGAGGTGGGTAGAGGAGCATTAAACACCCATGCACAGCATCGGGGCAGATGGATGGGTGGAGGGGTGTTGGAACCCATTGGGGAGAATGAATCGCTCCTGGGTTCTTGGATGCCATGGCAGCTGCTGTAAGTTTCTGCCAATGGGTGCTTTCTGCTGTGGCCGGTGAAAAATTTGAGCGCCTTGATTTTCACTGTAGCAGTGCGATGTGGAGCCTCCCTCACTGACATCTACATGCAGGATCACTCCAGTGACTGTCAGGGTAAGTGAATTCCTGTTAGAGATAAATTAATCCCAGGTGTGTGTCGAAATAGCATATTTCTGTGTGAATACAGGTACCTTCAAAATAAGTGGTAATATAAAAAAAGGAGGAAGTGAGACTCTGAAGTGACTAAATATTCTAACAAACTTGGATTCTACATCACCCGTGCCTTGTTGGTGCTGCTGCAACTTCATAACCTTACATGGCATCCCAGGACGTTTTGGTGTCTTCCCAGGATGTACATCGGAGGTGGAGGTGTTCAGCTGCCCTTCGCGATTGTCCTCTGGAGACTGGAGGGACTGGGCCTTGAGGGCTCTGGTTGGCTTCCAGGTGTATCGGACGTACCCATGCCAAACACTTCAGTCGCTGCCCCTGAGGTGCCCCAGGGTCAGGGAGTGGGTGGGGGGGGGGGGGGGGGTAGGGAGGGGGGTCTGAAGTTGTAGCCACTGCAGCAGTCTCCTGGGTGGAAGGCCCCAGCACGTGGTCGAGCACTTCCTCCTACCTTCCGGTTCCTGTGGGCGCCTGTGTCACTCCGTGGAACGGTGGTGCTACTGCAGTGCGCTCCAAAAGAGCCTGCGTCACCTGGCTGTGCAAGTTCTGGAGGACCACTTGCTTGCTTGCCATGATGGGTGAGCCCACGGCGAAGGCCCTCTGAGTCGGGGACACATGTCAATGTCAGTAGCAAGTGCCCTTTGAGACTGGGCGTCGATCTGCAACCCCGCAGCGGTGACTGGGCCACGTACTCAAGGGTTGCTGCAAAAGCCTGATGTGCCTTGTCGCTGTTCCATTTGGTTCTCTATAAGCTCGCGAACCTCTCAGCAATAGGCCGGAGAATGGTCATAAACCTTTTGACGCCCTCAGCTGTGGCATGCTGCGACTCCCGCCCCCCCCCCCCTCCCCCACCGCCGGCCCCCCGCACCTCGGGCCCTCTTGCCCCCCCCACCCTCTCGCCCCCCCGCCCTCGCCCTCTCGCCCCCTGCGCCTCGCCTCCCCGCCCTCTTGCCCACACGCCATCTCGCACCCCACTCTCGCCCCCCGCCCTCTCGCCCCCCCCTGTGTACCACATCCAGATCTCTTTGCCTCTCAATACTCTTAAGGGTTCTGCCAGTTATTGTATATTTCCTATCTGTATTAGACCTTCCAAAATGCATTTTCTCACATTTGACCAGATTAAGCTCCATCTGCCATCTCTCTGCTCAAGTCACCAACTGATCTATATCCTCCTTTATCCTCTGATGGTCCTCATCACTACCCGCAAATCCACCAACGTTTGTGTCATCCGCAAACTTTCTAATCAAACCGGTTACATTTTCCTCCAAATAATATATATATATATTACAAACAGCAAAGGTCACAGCACTGATCCCTAAGGAACACAACTTGTTGTAGTCCTCCATTCAGAAACGTACCCTTTCACTGCTATCCTCTGTCTTCTTTGACCGAGTAAGAAGTTTAACAACACCAGGTTAAAGTCCAGCAGGTTTATTTGGTAGCAAAAGCCACACAAGCTTTCGGAGCTCCAAGCCCCTTCTTCAGACTCACCTGAAGAAGGGGCTTGGAGCTCCGAAGGCTTGTGTGGCTTTTGCTACCAAATAAACCTGTTGGACTTTAACCTGGTGTTGTTAAACTTCTTACTGTGTTTACCCCAGTCCAACGCTGGCATCTCAACATCATTCTTTGACCAAGCCAGTTTTGTATCCACCTTGCCAGCTCACCTCTGATCCCATGCGACTTCACTTTCTGCACCAGTCTGCCATGAGGGACCTTGTCAAAGGCCTTACTGAAGTCCATGTAGACAACATCCACTGCCCTACCCTCATCAATCATTTTCGTCACTTCCTCGAAAAACTCGATCAAGTTCGTGAGACACGACTTCCCCTTCACAAAACTATGTTGCCTTTCACTAACATGTCCACTTATTTCCAACTGGGAATAAGTCCTGTCTCGACGAATCCTCTTCAATAATTTTCCTACCACTGATGTAAGGCTCACTGCCCTGTAATTACCTGGATTATTCTTGCTAACCTTTTTAAACAAAGGAACAACATTGGCTATTCTCCAATCCTCCGGGACCTCCCCTGTAGCCAGTGGGGATACAAAGATCTCTCTCAATGCCCCAGCCATGTTCTCCCTTGCCTCTCTCAGTATTCTGCTCTATATCCCATCAGGCCCTGGGGATTTGTCTACCTCAGATGGCAAGGGTTCTGATACTCTCAGGGGAAGGGAAATGCTTGGGCGTCAGGGGCAGGCAGCATTAAGGGTGCTTCTGCAGGGTGGAAATGGGAGAAATTTAGTGGGAAGATGTTAGATGAGGTTAAACACTCAACCATGTTGCCCGGCTTAGTTCATTCAGTTTCTTGTGGTACTGCCGTCCTGTCCACCCGACAAGTGCCCTTGCACTCACGCATGCTACCACCACCTTTCTATCCTTTCCTTTGTGGTGGCGTATTCCAGGGGGAACACGGTGTCCCCCTTGCGTCAAGCCCCTCCAGTAACTGGCAAGATCTGCAGCAGATAACCTGGGAGATTTTTTCCTTGAGGCCATTTCTTCTTGCACTGCCTGCCTGTCTGTCATCCTTGGGGTTTTAATGCAGTTCTCCCTTGTTCGAGTAGATCGGTTTCAGGCAGTTGCGGTGAGTCACGAGCCCGTTGGATTCTTCCAGCGAGTTTAATGCAGTTTTCCTTGTTACCATGGAGTGGAAGCTAAGTCAGCACTTGCAGGTGTGCTGATGGGTGGGGGAGGCGGGGTGGGGGGTCGAGGGAGGGTGGATCATGCCTCTGTGGTTATCGGGGGCAGGGGAGAAAGAGGCTCATGTCATGATGCAATCTGTGCTGGGGAGTGAAGACGGTGAAATGTGCTAGACGGTCCTGTGGGGCTAAGGGGGTCAGTAATGTTTGGGGGGTGGGGGATCTGCGATGCCCCTGGGAGGGGGGGGGGGGTGGTGGGGGGAGCGGTTGGCTGTATCTGACCCGAATGTTCTTTCAGGAGAGCTGCTGTTTTGTGCTTTGTGCATGCACAGTTTGTGGTTCCGATATAAGCTGCAGGCTGGCCGGCGAGATAAGCACTGTCCACTGGCTCTCGTGCATGGGAACGGTCTAGCCCATATTTTCAATGACAAAATGCATAGGATTGGTAGTGTAAGCTCACCCGAAAAAAATATCAGGAACTCATGCGAGCTGGAAACTTGGATGAAATCGCGTAAAATTCCGCCTGCTGCCTAACAACATGCTTTTCTGTGTAATCACAGATCTCTGCTCCCATTAGACGCGACTAAGCAATAAGCACACTTCTCATAACTTCAGAAAAGCGGTTCTTGAACTAAAACACCTGTTGGTGGGGCTTTCGAGGTTGCCAGGTACAGTCAGAATTTTGAGACAATACAAGACTCACGAGGCCACTGTCTCAGTTTAAAGACGTTATTTTGACCAACGGCCCCTCGGAGAAATTATCGGGGCAGCACCTGAAATGGAGCAGCAAGACTTCTCCAATCAATTTTAAAATATACAATTCAAAGTCGATAAATTGTAGATTTTCTAGCAATTACTGCCATCTTTCATTAACTTTAAAAAAATCATCTTCAATATATATAAATCAATAATAATACCTGTCATATGCTTTAGCCAATCACATCTTACCATTTAGGAAATGGGAATTCATTAGTCCTTCGAATCAGGACGCTTCCTTCCCTGTTGGCTAAATCAGCTTCCTGTTTGCCTCGTAACCTCAGATACAAGCAACAATATACAAAGTGAACGTTCCCAAAGGTTCCCCTACAGGTCTCTGCCAAACTGACAAATACATGATTCCACGTCTGGGCATGGATCCATTTTATCTAGACAGTGAATAAAACCTCTTCGTCAGGTTTGATTAATTGTTCTGAATGCTGTTACCATTAATAACTCTGCTGATGAAATCTTACATAATTCCAAGTTTTCAGTATACCCTTATAAAATGGCTTTGCCCTAATTCCCTTTGCCACAATGCTTTGCAGCAACCTGACTTTGGCTAAGTGAACAATAACTTAAAAAATATCTATTAACACATTCAAGATATCAGCATATTTGTTGGTAAATCATAATCACTTGTTTAAATCTCGTGCTGCACTTCACGTCTCTGTAAACTGCTTTCTTGTTCTCTTATAAGTCTGCTTTAAAGTCATTCAACTCGAGGCTAGCAGTGCTGTCAGTGTCTTAATATCTAATGGTTTAAAAGTCTTTTCTAACCTATCTGGATTTCTTCCCCTTAGACTCCCCAACTCCAATTCCTTGCACACCCACGATTGGAAACAAAACTCTTCCCAAGCCAATTTGAACCTGACATTCAATTGTTCAGAATCTCAGCATTCGCCAGCAATTCAATACTAGAGTCGTGCAACCACACATATCTGCTTGGTAGTTCACTTGCATTCACAGATGATACGCTGTGCTCCATCAAAAATTGTAGCTCTCTGCGACTCTGCTCGTTCCCCCTTGACCACCGGACAGATTTAACGGCCTCGCCTGAATCTGTGCAAGGTCAACGGACACTCCCATGCTCTACCCCTCGCCCGCTCTTAGCCCCGTGGTGGACGGGCAGTAAAATTCCAGCCCATGTCTTCATTCCAACGAACGCAGGTAGTAGAAACCTGCTTTCAGCTGACACAGCCAGATATGGGTCCTCCAATTTTTCTGCTATCAGCCAATTTTGCCCTCTGCAACAGAAAACGCTCGTAACTGAAGACCTTAAGGAAAAAACGAATAAGAGGAGAACATTAGGCCCCAGACTCCTACACCTCATTCACTCGCATGATGGCTAATCTCACATTCCTCACGTGCACTTCTCTGCCCTTTTCCCCATAACGCTGGATTCCCTGAGTAATGAAATATCTATCGATCTCAGCCTTAAATATAGAAAAGGATTCTGCCCAAGACCGCTTTTTGGCATGCAATTCCAAAGACTCACAGCAATGAATTTGGAGGAATTCCTCCTCATCTCAGTCTCAAATTGGCTCCATTTTATTCTGACCATGCTCTCTGATCTTACACTCTGCCATGAGGGGAAGCATCCTCTCAGCATTTGCTGCCAAACACCTGAGGAATCCAATATGTTTCAAAGAGATGACCCCTCATTCTTCTATATTTCAATGGTTACAGACCCAATCTGTTGAACTCTTCCTCAAAAGACAATTGCACCATACAAGGGATCATTCGAGGGAAATTTTTCTGAACTACCTCAAATACAACAATAACTTTATTTAAATAAGTGGCTTAAGTAAGGGGACCAAAACGTCTCACACTGCTCCAGATGTGGTCACACCAGCACGCTGCACAGTGGCAGCAAGACGTCCCTACCCTTAGTCCAACTCCCTTTATGTAAGGACCAACATTGTTACATATGGCTGCAGTTGTGGGCTAGCTTTTTGTGTTTCATGCAATAGTACCCCCAAGTCCATTTTGCTGTAGCTTTTTTCATTTGTTCTCCATTTATATAATACTCTATTATTTTGTTCATCCCGTAGAAAATGAAGAACGTCACATTAAACCACTATTTGGCAGGTTTTCACTAAAACTGTCTTCATACATTGTTTGCAGCCGTCTTCCAACTCGGCCTGCCACCTAATTTGCATGGTTTGAAAATTGGCTGCAGCACATTCACTTCCTTCCTCCATGTTATTAATATATATTGTACAGTCGCAGTCCCAGAATTGATCCCTGTAGAACCCCACTGGTTACTTGTCGCAAAACTGAAAAAATTTTTTTTTGACCACTTGCTGATTCCTGCCCATTAGCCAATTCTCTATCCATGCCAATTTGCTATCTTCAACACCACGGGCACTTATCTTCTTAATTAACCTTTTGTGTGGTACATTACTGAACGCCTTCTGGATGCCCAAATTAAACTTATCTACTGGCTCCCCTTTATCCACTCTGGTTGGGACCTTCTCGAAATACGCAGACATGAAATCCATTGAGTGAAGGTGAGATTACGATGTTACAATTGTGCTGCTATTAACTCATGAAGGCATAGAATGCCGACAATGCAGAAGGAGACCATTTGGCCCATCGAGACAGCACCGACAATAATCCCACATAGGGCCTATTCTAGTTAGCGCATAAATTCAGCCTGCTACTCTTCCTGACAATAAGGGACACTTTATCATGGACAATCAACCTAACCTGCTCATCTTTGCACTGTGGGAGGAAACGGAATCCACTGGAGAGAAACCACATAGTCACGGGAAGAACGTGCACACTCCACACAGTCACCTGCATCCAGAATTGAACACGGGTCTGTGGTGCTGTGAGGCAGCAGTGCAAACCACTGTGCCTTGGGCGGCACTGTGGCACAGCGGTTAGCTGTGCTGCCTCACAGCGCCAGAAAGCGGGTTTGATTCCTGGCTTGGTCATTTTCTGCACGTTCTGCCCGTATCTGCGTGGGTTTGCTCAGGGTGCTCCAGTTTCCTCCCCAGTCCGAACGACGTGCTGGTTAAATGCATTGGCCATGATAAAATTTCCGTCACTGTCAGGGGGATTTGAATGGTAAATATATGGGGTGACGGGGATAGAGTCGGTGTCAGATTGCTGACAATGCAGGCTCGTTGGGCCGAAATGCCTCCTTCTGCTCTGTATGGATTCTATGATTCTAAGATTCTATGAGTTAATTGATTCCAACAATTTTCAAGAAAAATATGTGAGGTGAATCTGTCTACAGTTGCTCACTTTTTGCTTTCCTCTCTTCTTGAAAAGCGGCCTCGCAATGATACTTTGCCAATCTTGGGGTTATTCTCAAAAATCCATTTTTTTTGAAAAAAAAGTACAACCAATGCATCCACTATCTCTGCAGAAATATTCTTTGTAAGATCCTCGGTTGCAAGCCATCAGGTTCAAGGCACATATTTACATTTAGCCCCATTATTTTTTAAGGTTATATTCTTAGATATGGTAATGGTAATTCCTCCCCCATATTCTTGAGCATCATATAATCATAGACTCTCATGCTGCAGAAGACGCCCTTCGGCTCCTCAAGTCTTCAAAGTCACGTGAAGAACACATGACTTGCCACCTATCAAATTTGTAAACAGTTCGCCTTGAAGTCAGGATGTGTGGCAGAAAATAAGTTACGAGATAGAAAAGGCATATAAAAAACGCAATATTGCAATAACCATGGGGACTTCAATATGCAGATAGATTGGGAAAATCAGGTAGGTAGTGGATCCCAAGAAAAGGAATTTGTGGCATGTC
This sequence comes from Mustelus asterias, assembly GCF_964213995.1. Lineage (NCBI taxonomy): Eukaryota > Metazoa > Chordata > Chondrichthyes > Carcharhiniformes > Triakidae > Mustelus > Mustelus asterias. Next base: position 93,598,659 of record NC_135816.1, read on the forward strand.
CAAGAGATCGGTTTTGGAGCAACTTGTGATAGAGCCTACTAGGGAACAAGCATTTCTGGATTTGGTGATGTGCAATGAGGCAGACTTGATTAGCAACTGAAGGTGAAAGAACCCTTAAGGAGCAATGACCACAATATGAGCGAAATTACACTGCAGTTTGAGTGGGGGAAGCTGGAATTAGATGTGACGACATTACAATTCAAGAAAGGTAACTACAAAGACATGAGGGAGGAGCTGGCCAGAGTTGATTCGAAAGGGAGCCTAGCAGGGAAGACAATGGAACAGAAATGGCAGCCGTTTTTGGGGGTTATTCGGGAGGCACAACAGAAATTCATCCCAAGGAGGACGACACATGTTGAGGGGTGGAGGATGCATCGGTGACTGACAAGAAAAGTCAAGAACAGCATGAAAGTAAAAGAAAAAAGGAGACAAAGTGGCGAGGATTACTGGGAAGCCGAAAGATTGGGAAGCATTTAAAAGCAAGCAGAGTACGACTAAAAAAAGCAATAATGGGGGAGAAGATGAAATATGAGCGTAAGCTCGATAGTAATATAAATGAAGATAGGAAGAATTTCTTTCAATATATAGAAAGTAATAGAGAGGCAAAAATAGACATTGGACCACAGGAAAATTAGGTTGGAGCAGTAATAATAGGAACCAATGAAATGGCAGAGGAACTGAGTAGTTACGCGCCATTAATCTTCACAGTGGAAAATACCAGTGGGATGCCAGAGCTCCAGGAGAATCAGGGGACACAGGTGAGTGTAGTGGCCATCACTAAGGAGAAGGTTATGGGGAAACTGAAAAGTCTGATGGTGGGTAAATCACCTCGACTGGATGGATTACACCCCAGGGTTCTAAAAGTGATAGCTGAGGAAATTGTAGAGGCATTGGTCATGATCTTTCAGGAATCACTGGAGGCAGGGAGAGTCCCAGAGGCCTGGAAAGTAGCTAATGCAACACTGCTATTTAAGAAAGGAGGGAGGCAGCAGATGGGAAATTATAGGCCGGGTAGCCTGATTTCAGTCATTGGCAAGATTTTAGAGTCCATTATTAAAGATGAAATCGTGGCGTATTTGGAAGTGCATGATAAAATAAGATTAAGTCAGCACGGCTTCGTCAAGGAGTGGTCATGTCTGACAAATCTGATACAGTTCTTTGAGGAGGTAACAAGGAATTTGGATAAAAGGAGAATCAGTGGACACGAGTTATTTAGAATTCCAGAAGGCCTTTGACAAGATGCCACATCGGAGACTGTCTAATAAGGTATGAGCCCATGTTGTTAAGGGTAAGATCCTGGCAGGGATAGAGGATTGGCTAATTGGCAGAAGGCAGAGTGTGGGGATAAAGGGGTGTTTTTCAGGATGGCAGCGGTGACTAGTGGTGTGCCTCAGGGGTCGGTGCCGGGACCCAAATCTTTCACAATATACGTTAACAATTTGGAAGGAGGAACTGAAGGCACTGTTGCAAAGATTGCAGATGATACAAAGATATGGGGAGGGACAGTAGTATTGTGGAAGCAGGGGGGCCTGCAGACGGACTTGGACCGGTTAGGAGAGTGGGAAAAGAAGTGGCAGATGGAATACAATGTGGAGAACTGTGAGGTTATGCACTTTGTTAGGAGGAATGGAGGCATAGTCTATTTTGTAAATGGGGAAATGCTTAGGAAATCAGAAACACAAAGGGACTTGGGAGTCCTTGTTCATGATTCCCTTAAGTTTGACGTGCAGGTACAGACAGCATTTAGGAAGACAAATGTAATGTTAGCATTCATGTCGAGAAGACTAGAATACAAGAGCAGGGATGTACTTCTGAGGCTGTATAAGTTTCTGGTCAGACCCCAATTGGAGTATTGTGAGCAGTTTTGGGCCCCGTATCTATGGAAGGATGTGCTGGCCTTGGAACGGGTCCAGAGGTGATTCACAAGAGTGATCCCTGGAATAAAGAGCTGTCACATGAGGAACGGTTGAGGATTCTGAGTCTGTCCTAGTTGAAGTTTAGAAAGATAAGGGGGGATCTTATTGAAACGTACAGGATACTGCAAGGCCTGGATAGAGTGGACATGGAGAGGATGTTTCCACTAGTAGGAAAAACTAGAACCAGAGGACACAATCTCAGGTGAAAGGGACGGTCCTTGAAAACAGAGATGAAGAGGAATTTCTTCAGCCAGAATGGTGAATCTGTGGAATCCTTTGCCGCAGAAGGCTTTGGAGGCCAGGTCACTGAGTAGCTATACCAGAGAGATACATAGGCTCTTGATTAACAAGGGGATCAGGGGTTATGTGGAAAAGACAAGAGAATGTGGATGAAAAAATATCAGCCATGATTGAATGACGGAGCAGACTCGATAGGCCGAGTGGTTGTAATTGGGCTTCTATGTCTTATGGCCTTACATATGTTATGATTTTCCAAGAACTCCTCCAGGTACTTATTAATTGATCTGAAACAATTCGCTTCTACCACCATCCTAGGCAGCACATGCCAGATCGTCAATACTTTATGGCTAAAAATATTTTTCCGACCATCCCCTTTAAACGTCTGCTCCTTACTTTGAACCTATATCTCCTCCATGTCTAACCCTTCAACCAATCGAAAGAGCTGCTCCTTATCCACTCTGTCCCCTCATAATGTTTTACATCTTAATGAGGTTGCCTCTCGGTCTCCAAGGTCTGCAGTATCTTCTCTCCAATAGGTTCCGACGAAGGATCAGCCACAATCGGCTATATTCTCTCTTGACAGACCCTGTCAGACCTGTTGCGTTTTTCCAGCATTTTCTATTTTGTTGACGCCCCCCAGTCTCTTCTGCTCCAACTTCTCTTCATAACATAAATGTTCTATCCCAGGCAGCATCCCTCCCTCCAATGTGATCACATACTTCCTATAATTTGACGGCCAGAACTGCACATAATACTCTATCTGAGCCTCAAAAAGTTCTATACAATTCCAAAATGACTTCATTGCTTTTGTAATCTATGTCTGGAAAGATAAAGGCCTTCAGATATCGATGAACAGATAGACCAAGGTCCCTTTGTTCCACAGAACCTTCTAATGTCATGCAATTTATTGAATATTTCCTTCTCAAATTACTCCATCCAAAGCGTATCACCTCACAGATTTCAGGCTGAAATTTCATCTGCCACTTATCTGCAAAATTGACCAAACAATCTATCTCCTTGTAACCCAAGACACACAGCCTCACTCATAATCACCCGGCCAATCGGTGTGCAATCCACAAACTGACGTATTCTACCCCCATAGATTCACATATGCTGTTTATAAAAATGATGAGTATTAGGGGACCCAGTACAGAACCCTACGATACACCACTGGCACTGACTTCAAGTCACTAAAGCAGCCTTCTGTCATCACATTCTGTTTCCACAATTGAGCTAATTTTCCATCGACTTTATCAAATTACTCTGTTTCCCATGCTCGTTTCCCTTCTTTACATGTCTCCAATGTGGGCCTTGTCAAATACTTTGCTGAAATCATGACGTCCCACTGATGAAGGAATGCTGATGATCCCTCATCCAGATTTATCTCTCCAAATGGAGATAGATGCTCTCCTTCAGTGTCTTCTCCAATAGTTTCCATACCACTGACGCGAGGCTCACTGGTCTGTAGTTCCTTGATTTATCTCTGCAACCATTCTGATGTAGAGGAACCACATTAGTTGTTCTTGAGTTTTCTCGCACGTCGTCGTGGTCAGAGACGAGTTAAAACTTGGGCGAGAGCTCATGCTATCCCACCCTCCCTACCCCCACCCTTGACTCCCACAGCAGCCAGGGACTCAATTTATCCGGAACTGGAGATGTACGTTTTTAAGCCTGCTAACACCGCCAGTACCTTCTTCTTCCCTGTATCAATTTGCTCAATAATTTGGCAGTTTGTCTCTCTCTGAACTCAGAATCTTCATTCGCAATCTCTTTGTTGTATTCGTTCAACACATTTAATGGGATATTTGAAGTAACTTCCAGCATGAAGCCGGCCCAAAATATCTCTTTAATACCACTGCAATTTCATTGTTCCCCACAGCCGTCTCCCCTTGTTGATTTTCCACAGGATCTGTGTTCACGTTGACCGCTCTCTTCCATTTTATACATTGAAATTAACTCTTGTTGTCAATTTTATTTAATGCTGATGGTTTGCAGTCATAACTATTTTCACTCTGGTTATGATATTGTTCACCCTCATTTGCTAGAATTTACATTTATAGAAACAGAGCCACTTAGAAAATACGAGCGAGGGCAAGGCAGGGCACTTCAACCTTTCGAGCATGTTCCACCTTTGGTTGTGATCATGGCTGATCATCCAACTTCATATCCTGATCGCACTATCCCCCATGTCCCCTTCGCCTGAAGTGCTTAACAGCTTCTTCAAAGCATACAATGTTTTTGCCTGACCTATTTTTTTGCAGTTGCGAAAAACACAGACCGACCACTCATTGGGTGAAGGCCTTCCTCCTCATTTCTGTCCTTATCAGTGTACCCTGTATCTTCAGGCTGTGACCTATGACTCTGGACATCCCAGCCATCGTGAACATTCTTCTCGCATCTAACCTGTTAGAGGTTTATAGGTTTTGATGATACCCCGCTACCCCGCCCCCTCCCCCGTCATTATTCCAAACGCCAGCGAATACAATTGTAAGGGACTCAATCTTTCATCATATGTTTGTCCTGTCATCCAAAGAATAGTCTAGTATACCTTTGCTGCACTGCCGCTACAGCAAAAACATCCTTCCTCAGAGAAGGAAACCAAAACTGTAAACAATATTCTAGTTCTCGTCCCACCAAAGCCAGGTATAATTTATTCAAGTCATCCCTCTCAATGTACTCTAAATCTCTCTTTACTGAGGCCAACGTACCGTTTGCCTTTGCACTTACATGCTTACCTTCAATGACTTATGCACTCGGACATCCTTGTCTCATTGCACATTCCCCTCTCATAAATTTATGGCCAATCACATAGTAATCTGCCTTGCCTTTTTTGCTACCGAAGAGCATAACCTCACATTTATCCAAAGAATCTTGCATCTGCCAATATTTGCCCAGTCCGTCATCTGGTCTAAATCACACTGATGGGACTCCGCATCCTCCTCACAGCTTCCCCACCCAGCGTTGTGTCATATCGCAGCCTTCCTGCCATCACTGATTTTGCCTCCTCATTTGCTTGATCTTTCATGTTAATACTCTGCTGACCTTTCTTGGTTAGCCCTAGTTGGCGTTTACATCCCTTAGAATCTTTCTTTGTTGCTGAGATATATTTTCACTGAGATTCATGAATAACCTTCTTAACTACCTGCCATTACTTTCTCACTGCCTTTCATTCTAATCTAACTTCCCAGTTAACTGCAGGTAACTCTATCATCATTTCACTGCAATTCCTTTCATTTAAGTTAAACACAGTTGCTTCTGACCTAAGTTTCTCAATTGCAAACTGACTGTTACATTTCACGTGTTATGATCAATACATCCTGAGGGTTCTTTTACTCTGAGGTCATTTGTTTTATCTGCCTCATGACCTATTAACAGATCCAACGCAGACTGTTACCTGACTTGCTCCATGACATTGCTCGAAGAAAATATCCCTAAAATACCCATGAAATTGTTGTCGCAGCTACGCTTTCCAAATTGATTAATCCGATCAACATGAAGATTAAACTGACACATTATTATTGCTCTTTTCTTTTTATTTGCTCCTATTATTTGTTGCTTTATCCACTTTCCTGCAGTGTGCTACTATTTCTTGTCTAGAAACTAATCCGACAAATGTGTTCCTTCCTAACTGTTTGTTACATCCACCCAAATGGAGTCCATGTCATCCGAGGTTGGATCATAAGAACAGAATAACATAAGAACTAAGAGCAGGAGTAGGCCATCTGGCCCCTCGATCCTGCTCTACCATTCAATAAGATCATGGCTGATTTTTCGTGGACTCAGCTCTACTTAGCCGCCCGTTCACATAACCCTTAATTCCTATACTGTCCAAAAATGTATCTATCCTCGCCTTCAAAACATTAAATGAGCGAGCCTCAACTGTTACACCGGGCAGGGAATTCCACAGATTGACTACCCTTTGTGTGAAGAAGTTCCTCCTCAACGCAGTCCTAAATCTGCTTCTCCTTATTTTGGGGCTCTGCCCCCTAGTTCCCGCCAGTGGAAACAACTTCCCTGCTTCTATCTTATCTATTCCCTTCATTATCCTATATGTTACTATAAGATCTCCCCTCATTCTTCTGAATTCCAATGAATATAACCCCAGTCTACTCAGTATCTCCTCATAATCTAACCCTCTCAACTCCAGAATCAACCTAGCGAATCTCCTCTGCACCCCCTCTCGTGCCAGTACATCCTTTCTCAAGTCAGGAGACCGAAACTATACACAGTATTCCAGGTGTAGCCCCGCCAGCACCTGATACAGCTGCAACATAACCTCGCTGTTTTTAAACTCCATCCCTCCAGCAAGGAAGGACAAAATTCCATTTGTCTTCTCAATTACCTACTGCACCTGCAAACCAACTCATTGAGATTCCTGCACAAGGACATCCAGGTCCCTGTGCATAGCAGCATGCTGCATTTCTTTACCATTTAAATAATAGTCCATTTTGCTGTTATTCCTACCAAAATGGATGACCTCATATTTACCAACATTGTCCTTCATCTGCCACACCCTCGCGCTCTCACTTAGACTATCTATATTCCATTGCAGATTTTCAGCGTCCTCTGTATTATTTCCTCTGCCACCTATCGTAGTGTCATCTGCGAATTTTGACACACTACACTTCGTGCCCAACACCAAATCATCTTTGTAAATCGTAAACAATTGCGTCCCAACACTGATCCCTGAGGCACATCACTAGTCACTGATCGCCAAACAGAAAAACACCCATTTACTCCCACTCTTTGCTTTCTGTTAGTTAACCAATCCTATATCCATGCTAATATATTACGCATAAAACCGTGCACCTTTATCTTATTTAGCAGTCTTTGGTGTGGCACCTTGTCAAATCCTTCTGAAAATCCATATACACCACATCCACAGGTTCCCCATTGTCTACTGGACATGTAATGTTCTCAAAGAATTCCAACAAATTAGTCAAACATGACCTTCCCTTCATGAACCCATGCTGCGTCTTACCAATGGGACAATTTATATCCAGATGGCTCGCTATTTCTTTCTTGATGATAGATTCAAGCGGTTTCCCTACTACAGAAGTTAAGTTAACCGGCCTATAGTTACCCACCTTTTGTCTACCTCCTGTTTTAAACAGTGGCATCACATTTACTGTTTTCCAATCTGCGGGAACCACCCCAGATTCCAGTGAATTTTGGTAAATTAACACTAGTGCATTTGCTATTTCTCCCGCCATCTCTTTTAGTACCCTGGGATGCATTCCATCAGGACCAGGAGACTTGTCTACCTTTCGCCCCATTAAGTTGCCCAACACTACCTCTTTCGTGATAATGATAGTTTCTAGGTTCTCACCTGCCATAGCCTTCCTATCATCAATTTCTGGCATGCTATTTGTGTATTCCACTGTGAATACCGACACAAAATACCTGTTCAATGCCTCAGCCATTTTCTCATTTCCATTATTACATCCCCCTTCTCATCCTCTAAAGGACCAATGTTTATTTTAGCCACTCTTTTTCGTTTAATATATTTGTCGAAACTTTTCCTATCTATCTATATATTCTGAGCTCATTTACTCTCATAATCCATCTTATTTTCCTTGATAGCTTTTTTCGTGGCTTTCTGTTGACCTTTAAAAATTTCCCAATCCTCGAGGTTCCCACTAATCTTTGCCACTTTGGATGAAATTTCTTTCTATTTGATACCCTCCTTTATTTCCTTAGCTATCCAAGGCGGATTATATCTGTTTCTATCATCCTTCCTTATCACTGGTATATACTTTTGCTGAGCACTGTGAAAGATCACTTTTGAAAGTCCTCTACTGTTCCTCAATTGTCCCACCATAAAGTTTTTGCCCCCAGTCTACCTTAGCCAACTCCTCCGTCATCCCTTTGTAGTCTCCTTTGTTTAAGCACAAGACACTGGGATTGGATCGTCTCTCACAACTGACTTAATTTAATCACTTATTAGCAATGCTATACAACTACCTTTTCCTTGCCTCCTGCCTTTCAAAAAAGAAAATCCCTGCATATTAAGTTCTCAGTTTTGACTTTCATTCAACCACATCTCCATAATGGCTATTTTCCTTCGTTCATGCCATCAGTTGAACTCTATTGTATTTAAATGCTTGCTGCATTAAAATACAAAGCATTGAATCTTGCCTTTTTGCCATTTTTAATCATGTTAACATTTATGTGTACTGTGTGCCTATTTTCCCCTCGTTCTTGATTATCGTATCTACTATTTTTGCATTTCACTTCTCCTTCTTTTAACGCTATTCACAACAAGTATCTGACATCTCAGATTAAAGGTGGCCCTATCAAGCACATGAATCCTCCCTGAAACACAACACTCCCAGGTCAAAAATAATCCAGTCCCAGCACTCGTCTCCCGTCATGATCCCTGACTACTCCTGATGTAACGAGCTTCGAATCCACACTGACTAAAACTAACACCCAAACTCCTCCATCGAATGCAAAATCCCATCTGATATTGAGTTTCCCCCTTTGCTACCTGAATAATGCACACGATCTGGCGACCTCGCTCGACCAACTAACTAGCCTCCACCTCTCTCCATCCGACATGACCAGACACAATAGAACAAATCCAACTTTACCACCGCCCAAACAGAACGGACTATTCGCCAGCACAATATTTAACCCATGCAGACGCACCTCTCGCCTGCATGAGAGCCATACAAGCACACTCAATTATGTCCAGACCCACCTAAACACTAATCCATCCTCCATTCTCTCTATTTCACCTGCATATCCCAACTACACCTAACATACATGCCAGCTATTCTCCTTGTGCATTCCATTATGCTACCCAACACAGCCAATTTCCATACATCCTACTACCATCATATGAACTTGGCACCCTGTCCATCTACTGGGCTGTCTCTATGGCTAACTGGCACACATTACATTTGCCACACTTACAATCTGCCTGTCTTGCACACTCCAACTTTACCCACCTGATGCTATACCAGCTTGCCATGCTAGCCACCTATTCCCTATGCTGAAATCCTATCCACCTATCATTGTATGTAACTCCCATTTTTGCTACCTGCCACCCTTTGTATCTACGCATTTACCACTCTTTCACCTACTTCTCTTTGTAGATGACACTCTGCGACTGTACCATTTGACACCCAGACACTCTTCCACCTTGCACGTATACTAACTTGAATCGCACCCACTTGCCAGTCTACCTCCAAATACAACATAGAAAATTACAGTTCAGAAACAGGCCTTTTGGCCTTTCTTGTCTGTGCCGAACCATTTTTTGCCTAGTCCCACTGACCTGCACTTGGACCATATCCCTCCACATCCCTCTCATCCAAGAACCCGTCCAAGTTTTTCTTAAATGTTAACAGTGACCCCGCATTTACCACTTTATCCGGCAGCTCATTCCACACTCCCACCACTCTCTGCGTGAAGAAGCCCCCCGCTAATATTCCCTTTAAACTTTTCTCCTTTCACCCTTAACCCATGCCCTCTGGTCTTTTTCTCCCCTAGCCTCAGCGGAAAAAGCCTGCTTGCATTCACTCTATCTATACCCATTAAAATCTTATACACCTCTATCAAATCTCCCCTCAATCTTCTTCGCTCCAGGGAATAAAGTCCCAACCTATTCAATCTCTCTCTGTAACTCAGCTTCTCAAGTCCCGGCAACATCCTTGTGAACCTTCTCTGTACTCTTTCAAACTTATTTACATCCTTCCTGTAACTAGGTGACCAAAACTGTATACAATACTCCAAATTTGGCCTCACCAATGCTTTATATAACCTTACCATAACACTCCAACTTTTATACTCGATACTCCGATTTACAATGGCCAATGTACCAAAGGCACTCTTTACGGCCCTATCCATCTGTGACGTCACTTTTAGGGAGTTCTGTACCTGTATTCCCAGATCCCTCTGTTCAACTGCACTCTTCAGAGTCCTACCATTTACCCTGTACGTTCTACTTTGATTTGTCCTTCCAAAGTGCAATGTCTCACACTTGTCTGCGTTAAATTCCATTTGCCATTTTTGAGCCCATTTTTCTAGTTGGTCCAAATGCCTCTGCAAGCTTTGAAAACCTACCTCTGTCCACTACACCTCCAATCTTTGTATCATCAGCAAACTTGCTGATCCAATTTACCACATTATCATCCAGATCATTGATATAGATGACAAACAACAATGGACCCAACACCGATCCCTGCGGCACACCACTAGTCACAGGCCTCCACTCAGAAAAGCAATCCTCCACGACCACTCTCTGGCTTCTTCTATTGAGCCAGTGTCTAATCCAATTTACTACGTCCCCATGTATACCTAGCGACTGAACCTTCCTAACTTACCTCCCATGAGGGACCTTGTCAAAGGCCTTGCTGAAATCCAGGTAGACAACATCCACCGTCTTCCCTTCATCCACTTTCCTGGTAACCTCCTCTAAAAACTCTTATAGATTGGTCAACCATGACCTACCACGCACAAAGCCATGTTGACTCTTACTAATAAGTCCCTGTCTATCCAAATATGTGTAGATCCTATCCCTGATCACACCTTCCAATAACTTGCCCACCACCGACGTCAAACGTACTGGCCTATAATTTCCCGGATTTCTTTTGGAACCTTTTTTAAACAATGGAACAACATGAGCCACCCTCCAATCATCCGGCACCTCCCCCGTGAATACTGACATTTTAAATATGTTTGCCAGGGCCCCTGCAAGTTTAGCACTAGCTTCCGTCAAGGTCCGTGGGAATACCCTGTCCGGTCCTGGGGATTTATCCACTCTGATTTGCCTCAAGACAGCGAGCACCTCCTCCCCTTTAATCTGTAAAGGTTCCATGACCTCCCTACCTGTTTGCTCTATTTCCGTAGACTCCATGTCCGTTTCTGCAGTAAGTACGGATGCAAAAAAAACATTTAGTATCTCCCCCATCTCTTTTGGTTCCATACACAGTCTACCACTCTGATCTTCAAAAGGACCAATTTTATCCCTCAGTATCCTTTTGCTCCTAACATACCTATAGAAGCTCTTTGGATTTTCCTTCACTCTGTCTGCAAAAGCAACCTCATGTCTTCTTTTAGCCCTCCTGATTTCCCACTTAAGAAGCTTCTTGCACTTTTTATACTCCTCGAGCATCTGATCTGTTCCTTGCTGCCTGTACATTTCATACAATTCTCTCTTCCTCTTAACCAGTGTTACAATCTCCCTCGAAAACCAGTGTGCCTTATTCCTATTTACTTTGCCTTTAATCCTGACAGGAACATACAAACTTTGCACTCTCAAAATTTCTCCTTTGAAGGCCTCCCACTTTCCATTTACATCCTCACCAGAGAACAGCCTGTGCCAATCCACACTTTTCAAATCCCTTCTCATTTCATCAACTTTGGCCCTTTTCCAGTTCAGAACTTCAACCCGAGGACCAGATCTATCCTTATCCATGATCAGGTTGAAACTAATGGCATTATGATCACTGGATCCAAAGTGTTCCCTCACACTCTCATCCATCACCTGCCCTAACTCATTTCCCAATAGGAGATCCAATATCGCATCCTCTCCAGTTGGCACCTCTATATACTGATGTAGGAAATTCTCCTGAACACATTTTACAAACTCTACCCCATCTAAACCTTTAACAGTATGCGAGTCCCAATCTATATGTGGAAAATTAAAATCCCCTACTATCACAACTTTGTGTTTCTTGCAGTTGTCAGCTATCTCTCCGCTGATTTGCTCCTCCAATTCTCGCTGACTATTGGGTGGTCTATAATACAACCCCCTTAATGTGGTCATATCTTTCTTGTTTCTCAGCTCCACCCATAGGGCCTCTGTAGACAAGCTCCCTAATCTATCCTGCCTGAGTACTGCTGTAACATTTTCCCTGACAACAATGCCACCCCTCCCCCCTCCCACCTTTTAAGCCTCTGCCTCTATCCCGCCTGAAACATTGGAACCCTGGAACATTCAGCTGCCAGTCCTGCCCCTCCTGTAGCCAAGTTTCACTAATGGCTATAATGTCATATTTCCATGTGTCTATCCATGCCTTCAGCTCATTTGCCTTCACCACAATACTTCTGGCATTGAAATAGACGTACCTCAAATGATTATTTCCACCACACTCTACACTTGCATTTGTGATTTTGCTTGAACTAACCTGTCTTTTTACCCCTGCTCCCCTGTCTGCTCTGTCACTCTGGTTCCCACCCCCCTGCAAATCTAGTTTAAACGCTCCCCAATAACACTCGCAAATCTCCCTGCAAGTATATTGGTCCCCTTGTAGTTTAGGTGTAACGCGTCTCTCTTGTACAGGTCCCACCTGCCCCAGAAGAGGTCCCAATGATCCAAGAATTGGAAACCCTGCCCCCTGCACCAGTTTCTCAGCCACGTGTTCATCCGCCCAAGCATCCTACTCCTGCCCTCACTGCCCTGTGGCTCAGGTAGCAAAGCTGAGATTACTCCCCTCGGGGTCCTGCTTTTTAACTTCCTTCCAAGCTCTTTGTACTCACTCTTTAGGACCTCCTCACTCTTCCTTCCCACGTCATTGGTACCGATGTGCACCACGACATCTGGCTGATCACCTTTCCACTTTAGAGCGCTGTGCACACGATCAGAGACATCGCTGACCTTGGCACCTGGGAGGCAACAAACCATGCGGGAGTCTCTGTCCCTACCACAGAACCTCCTGACCGTACCTCTGACCCTTGAGTCCCCTATCACTACTGCTCTCCTCTTCTTCCTCCCACCCTTTTGCGCTGTATAACCAGACTCAGTATCAGAGTTCCGGCTGTTGCAGTTTGTCCCAGGTAAAGCATCTCCCACAACAGTATCCAATTCAGTATACCTGTTGTGGAGGGTTATGGCCACAGGGGAACTCTGCTCTGCTCTGCCTGTCCTTTCACACTGCCATTTCCTCTCCTTACAGTAACCCAATTTCCTGTGCTCTGCTGCTTAGGTGTAACTATCTCCCTAAAGCTACTGTCTATATACTTCTCATTCTCCCGAATTAGATGGAGGTCATCAAGCTCCTTCTTCATTTCCCTAACACGCTTTGCTCGCAGCTGCAGCTGAATGCATCTTTTGCAGGTGCTGTCGTCAGGGACACCAGAGATCTCCCTGATCTCCCACATCCTGCAAGAGGAGCATTCCAACATCTTGCCTGGCATCTTTTTTAACTCTAGGGAAATACAGGAATAAACTTTCTGAAAAAGAAAAAAAAAACCTTCCTTCGCCTCTGCCTATTCTCGCCGAAGCCCGTTTTGAGCCAAAGCCCTTCAGCTCTCACTCTGCCCCCTGCTCACTCTGCTGCCCGCTAACGACGCTGCCCGCTCAAAGGTGCGGCCTCCTTTTAAACCCTCCAAAGCCTTCCCAGGTTGCTGCTGGGCCTACTTCCTGTTTTGAAAAAAAAGCTCCGATTTTTTTCACAAATTTAACGGAAAAAATAAATAAATAAATATAATGCACAAACAAGCTCCCTTACCCTCAACTCTTCCCTATCCATTGGTACTTTAACGAGCTATCATACCTGCCAGTCTGCAACTATGCCACCATACTACACTGTCACCCTGCTACACTCCCAAATCAACGCCCCATCCAGTTAGCACCGTATTCATCTGTCACTGTATCACTCTATCGAACTTGTACGATTCCCACCTCGGATGCAGAGCACCTAGAATCTTAACCACTTATCACTCTTCACACCAGCCGCTGTATACAACTGCCCACTTGCTTCACCAGCCATTCACTGTTAGCCACAATTTCCCCTTCTGCAGCTTAAGTCGTTCCCAACCCTAACTTTTACACGCTTACTGTCACTCTGTAGCTTTGCAATAAAGGTTTGGGCCATTTAAACCCTTTACTTAAAAGAGTACGACAGCTGGTCCCGTATAAAAAAGGCAACAAACCCGAAACCTGCACTGAAAGCCTTCTTTGGACTGGGCTCTTCACATTTATGGAAACGCATCGATGGAAGACCCGTCAGTAAATGCTAAAGCTCAGAGTGGAAAGTGATACTTGAAGCATCTGCCAGAATGATTTTGTAATTGTATATTATGAGGGTTTGCGAAAAAAATACGTTCCAGATCCAACTACGCTGGGAAACAATTATTAACATAAAATAAAGTGCACTTAAATGACGTAACACGTTGACACATTTTAAAGGAAATTTCAAGCCTTGCTGCACAGAATTTGTCTTAAATAACTCTGGACAGCTCCTTTCTTTAAAGGGCAACATTCCTGGTAGATTTCGATCCCATGAAGTACCAATAACTTATGCACACAGTGCCCTGTGACTCTTACAGTTTTCTTCGAAGCTAACAGCAAAATAGCCCTTGTCCACACGCTGTCCTTGTTGAGATAATGTCAATCACCACACCGAATAATCTTCAATGTTTTCTTGAATCTACTTTCCTCCATACATTGTAGAAGAGTCACTTCGGCCCTTTGAGTCTGCAACGGCATGTGAGAAGCACATTACCTCCTACCTAACACCGTTTCACAGTACTTGGCCTCACCCAGGTAGTGGTACTCTTAAAGATGTAGGAACATTCGCCTCGACCACTGTCCCAAGCAATATATTCCACACCATCACTTCCGTCTGTACAAAAAAGAACCGTTTTCTTCAAATCTCCTGTAAACCTCCTACCCATCACCTTGTAACTTTGTCCCCTCCCGACTAACCCACCAACTAAGGGAGCAGCTTCTCTTTATCCAATCTACCATTGCCCCGCTAAATCTTGTGCATCTTGACCAGGACGTCGGTCAGTCTTAACGGCCAAAACGAAAACAACACAAGTCTTTTCAAATTCCCTTCATAACTTAAATTTTTGAAGTCAGGCAGCATCCTGGTCAATCTGCTTTGGAACCCCACCGCCATTCGCCCGCCCGCTGCCCCCACCAGTGCAATCCTATACTTCCTATAATATGGCGCCAAAACAGCACCAAATCATGTAACTGTTGCCTCTCTAATGTTCTATGCAACTACAACATGACTTCACTGCTTTTCTAATCTATGCCTCGATTGGTAAATTGTCTTTTGCACTACGCTAATAGCATGTGCATTCCGAGATCCAAGGACAAACATGCTGAGGTGCCTTTGTTTCACGCAATATCCCGCCATACCGTTCAGTCAGTACGTCCTTGCCAAATTACTCATTCCAACTTGTGCCACCTAACATATTTCTTGATTCAATTCCAACTGGCAATCATCTGCCCATTTGAGCATCCTGTCAGTATCTTCTTGTAGCCCAATACATTCAACCTCACTGTTACCACCCGGTCATTTTTTAATGATCCACAAACTTACTTATTCTACCGCCCACATAGTGATCTATTTTGCTTATGTACACGATTAATAATAGTGGAGCCAGCACAGATCGCTGCATTACACCACTGGGCAATGCCACTAAAGCAGCAGTTGTCATCCTCTTTCTGCCTGTCGGTCAGCCAATGTTAAATCCACTTAAACACGTTATATTGTATCCCATGTGCATTTATCTTTCACTTAAGTCTCCACTCTGGGATGTTGTCAAAGGCTCTCCTGGAAACCATGTAAATTATCTCACCTGTACTACCCTCATCTACACATCTGTTCAACCCCTCAAAAAAACGCTCATATTTGTTAGGCATGACATTCCTTTGGCAAAACCATGTCGGCTTTCACTGACCAAGCCTTGTCTCTCCAAGTGGAGATAGATGCTCTTGTTTAAATGAATCTCCAATAGTTTCACTATGGCTTCGTGAGATGCACTGGTCTGCAGTTCCTTGGATTATCTCTACAGCACTTCGTAAATAACGGGACTACATCATCTGTTCTCCAGCCCTCTGGAACCCCCCACGTCGCTAGAGAGGAAATAAAAATTTGGGCCAGTGTCTATGTAACCTCATCCCTTGCCTCCCACAGTAGCCTGAGACATACTTCAGCCGGATCTGGAGATTTGTCGACAGGTAAGCCTGTCAACACCTCCAATAAAATATTATTGACTCTGGCGATTTGCTCAGGAACATGGCATTCCCTCTCCCTGAATTCCACACCGTGGTCCTCATTCCCTTCAATGAACAAGGATATGATGTATTCTTTCAAAAATATACGAATGTCTCCTGGTTGTGAGGAAATTGATGGGATTGAAGGGAGACGTATCTCCAGGGTCTGAAACAAAAATGTATTCACTGCTGGTAATTTTCCAGAATTCTTTTTATTCTGGAATATTTCCTAAGCGTGGAGGGTAGCTAATGTAAGCTCAGCATTCAAATAGGGAGAGTGATATAAAACAGGGAACAATTGATGAGTGAGCCTAACGTTGTTAGTCAGAACGTTGCTAGAGTCCACTTTCAAGGGTTTAATGGCAAATCATTTTGAAAGCAGTAGTATAATCAAAAAAAGGATCAGTATGGATTTACAAAAGGGATAACATGCTTGACAAATCTACTGGAAATGTTTTGAAGTTGTGACCAGTAGAATTTACCACGGAGAAGCGGTGGATGTGGTTTATTCAGACTTTCAGAAGGCTTTGGACAATGTCTCACATTAACAAGTTGCAATATAAAGTTAAAATGCAGGAGACTACGTGGAGTGTGTTGAGATTAAAGCTGTTTAGCAGACAGGAAGCAAATAGTTAGAATAAATGCTGTTTTACTGATTGCCATGGCAGTTTCCACTTGGGTATCCCAGGGATCTGTGAGGGCCCCAACTATTCACATTATATATTACTGATTTGAATGAGGGAACCAAATGTATTTTCTCTGCAATGGCAGCTAATACATTGTTTGTGGGACGGTAAGCTGTGATGAGGATGCAGAACTTCTTCAGCGTGATTTCAACAGCCTGAGTGAGGGGCAGACGCATGGGTGAAATTGTATAATGTGGATAAATGTGAGGTTACAGTTACATAGCAAAAAATAGGAAGGCACATTATTATTCGAATGGGTGTACATTGAGTGATGTGGATACCCAGGGAGATTTTATGTCCTCGTGCATTAGACTCTTAAAGTAAGCACGCAGATACAAGATGCAGAAAGAAAGGCAAATGGTATGTTGGCCTTCATAGCTACAGGATTTGAACATAGGAATTGGGATGATTTACTTCAATTGTATTTGGCATTGTTAGGCGACACCTGGAGCTTGTGTGCAGCTGTTGGTGTCCTTATCGGAGGAAGGATGTTCATTACATAGAGAGTGTGCAGAAAAGGTTTACCAGGCTGACTCCTGGATTGCACGACTGTCATACGAGGAGAGTCGAAATCGGTTCAGATTATATCTAGTGGAGTTCAGAAGAATGCAAGGGGATTCACATAAATTTCTAAAATTCGAACAGGATTAGGCAGGGCAGTTTAAGAAAGATTGTTGCCGATGGTGGGGAGTCCAGAACTTGGGGCCAGACTTTGAGCATAAGAAGTAAGCCTTTTAGCACTGAGGTGAGGAGGAAAGGTTTTCACCCAGAGACTGGTGAATCGAAGGAATTCCATTCCACCGGAAGTAGTTGAGGTCAAACCGTCTGATGTCAATAAAGCATGAGGCATAGCACTTGGAGTTAACGGCATCAAGGGATATGAGGGGAAGGCAGAATCAGAGTATTGGATTTTATGATCGTCCATGATAATAATGAAGGTCGGAGCACGGTCGACGGACAGAT
Source organism: Mustelus asterias (assembly GCF_964213995.1). Lineage (NCBI taxonomy): Eukaryota > Metazoa > Chordata > Chondrichthyes > Carcharhiniformes > Triakidae > Mustelus > Mustelus asterias. Next base: position 93,616,424 of record NC_135816.1, read on the forward strand.
TTGCAAACTCTTGCGTTTCCTATGCATGGTTCGGTATGTTTGTCTGTTCACTCCCGAATTGTTTACTGGAGCTACCTGACAGTGAGTTAGACATCATCGCAGTGAAATTATGTTTCTTTAAAACCGTTAAATGTGGACACAGAACAAAACAAACAATCAGAGATGAGCCATTGCCAGATTTTGGCAGGAAAACGCTGAATGCAGTAGCAAGCCTTTTTAAGACAAAACGTCCAGGTTGACTTTGAGGAGAGCATCATTGCATTGCTGCCCACTGCAATGGGGGAAAACTGTCGAATGAACAAATGTTGAGAATAAAGTGAGTTACTTCGTTTGCTCTTTTACTTATTGATTGCAAATACACAATATATGAAGTTCAGAAGACTACAGTTGCATGTAGCAGTTAAAGATTACAACAACATCCACGTTTGGAGCCCTCTATGTAGACCAATGAGATGCACCACAAACTTTAAGTACAACACTTAGTGTGCAATCAAAATGTTTTGCACCTTTTGTTACGCTATAAAGAAAAGCTGAATGCATAGGCTCTCTCGATTAGCTGGAAGTAAATGTTGCAAACTGTTCATATCTAGATCTCTTGCATTGTGTTAAGGATGCATGGAGATCAGAAACGCATGACGTTGCTTCATCCAGCAGAGACGTTTTGAATTCTTTGGAGATTTTAGTTCATTTCCTGTTCGGAGACACACTGATGGAGATACATCTGATAGAGCTGTGTCTGCAAAAAATAAAACAAACAAAAAAACAGTAATATATTTCATTTTCAATAGGATTTTTATACAACTTGATCATATCGCGACATAGGTTGTCAAGAGACAGAAGTGTACATTTGGAATTGTTTCACATTTAATTCATATGTGGATATAAGGAACATAGCAAATGTTTTGAGTTTTTGTATCAGCGGACAGAACACACTAATTACCTTCTTTTCAACCACATTACGTTCGACAAAATCACGGTTTGTTCTTAGTTGTTTTTTCTCCTTCCTCGTTAGGGTGGGCTTTGTGCTGCAAAATAGAGATAGGACTTATGTACAGCCTATTTTACCATGCGTGGTTTAACAGCTTCTCCTCTTGTTGAGTCACAATGTGGTATTACTTAAAACCTGTCACACTGAAGCCATGTATAATTCCCAAGGGAAATATCTGAGGTGTCCTTGCTCTCAGAACATTCTTTGTTACGTTTTTGAAAAAGGCTTGCATTTACATCTGAACTCACAACAAAATAATCTGTGCATGTGTGTGTGTGTGTGTGTGTGTGGACGTGTGTCTTGCGTGCACGTTCGTGATACGTCCCGAAGTAAAAACAATTTGTAAGTGCCATGGTTCAAACTTTACATTCTTTTGAAGGCAGAATATTTGGAAATGCATGCGAATGATGTACATATCATCTGCGAAAAGGGCCACGGGACATTCGGTTTCGACTTCTTCTTGCTGAGTGGTTGAGGAGGGAGTGCTAAGAAAACCTGATATGTAGTTTCATAGAAATGGCATGCAGGAAGTGATTTACAAGAACAATCATAGAAATCATAGAAACCCTACAGTGCAGAAGGAGGCCATTCGGCCCATCGAGTCTGCACCGACCACAATCCCACCCAGGCCCTACCCCCACATATTTACCCGCTAATCCCTCTAACCTACACATCCCAGGACTCTAAGGGGCAATTTTTAACCTGGCCAATCAACCTAACCCGCACATCTTTGGACTGTGGGAGGAAACCGGAGCACCCGGAGGAAACCCACGCAGACACGAGGAGAATGTGCAAACTCCACACCGACAGTGACCCGAGCCGGGAATCGAACCCGGGACCCTGGAGCTGTGAAGCAGCAGTGCTAACCACTGTGATACCGTGCCGCTCCTAAATAATGAATTTAGGAAAAGTGTTAGAGCATGATCCAACGCCAAGATATTTGCAGATTATGTAAATTAACTGAGTGAATGGTGATCGAATTCATATCTCATCACTTTGAAACTCAAATAGTACCGTGCAAGGTAATTGCAAACAAAAATATATTTAGTTCAACCTGAGGTGTGCACTTGAAGTTTAGTGCATTGAATTTTTATGCATTTTGTGACTCAGTTTTTGATTCCGTGCATAGCACACGTAATGATGACAAGATGGGATAACGGTCCATGTCAATCTCTCTCTCTCTCTCTTCTCCTTCCCATCCCTTCTCTTTCTCTCACCCAGTTAACAATGCATTATATCTGGTTTCTTCTCTCCATGAGAGAAATCATTTTTTATGCTTGTATGCCCTCGGACCATCTGTTATATTTCGCATCATTTACGATTCAGTGGAATTGCATGTTTCCCTGAGTATTGAAATCAAGTACAATTCACGCATTCGTTGAAGATAGCCCGAAAATCGCAATAAATTCTACCTGTAACAGCAGTTTGCAAGCATCATCGAGACGAAGATGAAGCCGATCAGCATAATCAGAGCCAGGAGGTAACTTTCCCCAGTTAGCCAGTTCCAGGATTTAGATACGCACCACTAGCAACAAGAGAAATTGAACAAGGTAACATCAGTAACATGCCTGTGATAAATGAAGTGTATATCTCACAAGCTTTGTTTTTAATGTAATTCAAAGTTACATCTACATGCTATTATGGTGCATTGCAGATGATACTGAGCTCTTTTATGCAAAAACGAGGAATGTTCAATCGCAAATGCGAAGAACATATCACTCCTTTCTGAGATAGTGAATAATCACAGGTTTAGACATTTGAGAAAATGAAGGGTAACTTTATGCAAAGAAAAGTTGGAAGGTCATTCAACATCTTTCATTCCTAGACTGTGGATGGCAGAGAAATTAGGCACAGTCATTCTCCCTCAATAACATCTTAAACATTATTTGTCCATTAAATTGTCACCTGCATAGCGAAAATTCGTGCAAGTCATGAGACATAAGTCATACCTAATCAGAAATTTATTGGCACCGGCAAATGACTGCTATCAGAGTCTGTTTTAATGTTGCTTCCATGCACATTAAAGCTACCTCCACACTTTCCAAGGAATAACTCCAGCAAAGCTTGGGAATCAGTTAGCTTAACTTTTCTCAACATTTTCCAATAAAACACTTCCAGATTAGATAAACTCTGCTACAGAGTGAGGTTTCGTCTGAATAGTTCCATTAAATATTTACATTGTTTGTATACAATTTGTATATCCTTAAGATGGCAACGCACTGGGAATGATGCCTGATGATCTGCCAAATTTATGGGTTGATGGATCAGAGGTGGCTAAACGGGAAACCTGTTCTGCTTCTGGGTGGAATGGAAAGGGGTGGGAACAGAGTCGCCAAGGAATGCAAATTACACGTCAACGACTATATAAATCATCCTTCAATATCATGGTGGTCATGGAAAAACAGAACAAAAACAAATCCAATTGCCTTTTACAGGGCTGTCATTCTCGGATTAGAGACGGTGGAAAAGAAAGAAGTGGGATAATGGTATTGGAACATATAGATTCAGAGATCATACGGTACAGAAGAAGCCATTTCGGCCTATCAGGTCAGCAGGAAGTTAAAAACACTAAATCTACACTGAACCCGCTGAGCAACACTTGGCCATAATTGAATATTTTAAGTCTCCAAAGTATTTTTTAGAGGTTGTCAGTTTTTCTCATCTCGACTTCCTCCTCGGCAGTACATTCAAAACTCCAACCAACATCTATGTGAAACATTGGTCCCGTTAAATCGCCTCCAAATCACCTTCCCTCACCTTAATATTACACCCACTCATTGTTGACCCGTCAATTAAGGAACGCAGCTCCTTCTTATGACACTTGTCCATACCCCACATAATCTTATCAGTTCCCCCACCCTCCAATTCCCTCCTCCAACTTTTCCTGCTCTACAGGAAACAGTAGAAACCCCAGCAACATTTTTCATGGCTTAAATGCTTCATCCCAGGCAACAACCTGGCGAATCTCCTTTGGACCCGCAATTGCGTCCTTCCTATAATGAGGGGAAAAAAACTGCAAACAGCTCTCTAGCTGTGGTGTAACCGACGTTTTGAACAGTTCTAACATAACCTCCATGCGCTTAAAATCTGTGCCATAACTGATTAAGGCGAATGTTCCACATGCCTTATTTATTATATTTCAGACTTTCCTGCCACGTTCAGGGGTCTGTGGAGGGCCCCCCGATTTACCTTTGCTCCTTTCCGCTTTCAAGTGTCCTGCAATTCACTGAATACTCTATTTTCTTGTTACCCTGTCTAAAGTGCAACACTTCGCAATTTACTATCTTAAATTCCATGTTCCAATTCTCTATCCATCTGACCAACCCCTCTATCACTTCCTGAAACCTGAGGCTTTCTTACTTATTACTGACCAACCTGCCAATCTTTGTGTCATCCAACAACTTACTTCTACAATCGCCCTCTGTCTCCTACTACGAAGTGGTTGCGATCCCAGGCAAGATCACCAGGCAAGACTGTTCTCTTCCTGTTGGGGAGCACTTCAGCGGTCACGGGCATTCGGCCTCTGATATTCGGGTAAGCGTTCTCCAAGGCGGCCTTCACGACACACGACAGCGCAGAGTCGCTGAGCAGAAACTGATAGCCAAGTTCCGCACACACGAGGACGGCCTCAACCGGGATATTGGGTTCATGTCACACTATTTGTAACTCCCACAATTGCGTGGACCTGCAGAGTTTCACTGGCTGTCTTGTCTGGAGACAATTCACATCTTTTTAGCCTGTCTTGATGCTCTCTCCATTCACATTGTTTTGTTTCTTAAAGACTTGATTAGTTGTAAGTATTCGCATTCCAACCATTATTCATGCAAATTGAGTCTGTGTCTTTATAAGCTCTGTTTGTGAACAGAATTCCCACTCACCTGAAGAAGGGGCTTAGAGCTCCGAAAGCTTGTGTGGCTTTTGCTACCAAATAAACCTGTTGGACTTTAACCTGGTGTTGTTAAACTTCTTACTGTGTCCTACTACGAATCCAGGCTTGGATCCAACTTGCCAAGTTACCCGAGTTCACATGTGCTTTCCCACTTTAACAATTTGCTATGTGCCAGCTTGTCATACATTTTGTTGAAATCCATGCATGATCTGCACTACATCATTTACAGATTCAATCACCTCCTTCGAAAATTCAGTGAAACTCCTCAGCATGACCTCCCTCTGACAAAAGTATGCTGAGTAACCCTGCTCAAAACGTTTTCCCCTCAAGTGGAGATTCCTTTCCTACTTCAGAATCTCCAACAATTTCTCTGCCATTGATGAGGGCTTCGCTAGTCTGTAATTAGCTTTTTTTGTCCCTATCAATCTTCGCGAAAAGTGGCACCACATTACTTCCCTCCAGGCCTCTGGCACCTCTCCTATGGCCAGAGAGGAGTTAAAAATATCGAGTCAGTGCCCCTGTAATTTATTCTGTTGCCTCACATTCCAGTCTAGGATACAGACCATCCTGGCCTGGGGATTTATTTACTTCTAAGCCCGCCAAAATCATCGTTACGCCCTCAGTCTGTATGTAAAACGTTTCAAAAACCTCACTGTTCCTCCGGCAGAATGATATGCCTCTTTCCCACTTCTCCTGAGAGAAGACAGATGTGAAGTTCTATTTTAACCACCTATCAATGTTCTCCAGTTCCATGCAATGGTTGAACTCTTGGTCCTAAATAGGCCTTCCTGTTTCCTTGGTTTTTGCAATTAACCTCAGTATCATTATAGAATATCTTTGGATTCTCCCTCATGTACGCGCCAGTGCTTGTATATGGCCACGTGCTCTCCCTTTATCTGTTGGGTGAAAGGAAGTGTAATATAGCAGCTGTGGTGATTCTTGAATTATAGTCGACATTTTTCGATAATGTGTTCCCAAAAAATAGAGACAATGATGATCAGGAAGAACAATAGCTATCAGACATGAATCATGCGATGAGTAGGATAAACGAAAAGTGGAGAAAAAAAATGGATGGAAAGATATCAAACTAAAAGTTCACTATATTTCTTTCTCCGCTATTGTGACTGATATTTTCGCTATTTTTCTCATTTTGTTCATGTTTATATTCCAGTTTACGAGTATTCGCAGTCCCTATTTCCCGTGCAGTAGGCAGTTGAGTACAGTTTGCACAGAACATAAGAAGACTAGGACAGGGAGCAAGAGCAAGCCGTTTGGCCGCTTGAGACTGTTCCACCATGCAATATGGACGTTGCCGTTGTTCTGATTTCATTTCACGTTCCTACACCCTGCAATATCCATTAGTTTCCTCTGGCAGGTTAAAAACAACAATTGATTTCAGTCATGAAGATATTGTAATATGAAGAATAAACAATGCTTTGAATTGAACAGTAACAAAGGTTCATCTGCATTTGCAGAAACAATGTCTCTTCGTCTGAAATTTGCCCATTTGACAAATAAACTGCACTTATCATTTTACATGCTACTGAGTTTCAGATCCCCAGTGTGCCGCTTTCTTCTGCTAAAACCGTTCATATGCTCAACTTCCCTTCTTTTCACAACCAGAAATTATAGCCCCAATTTAATTAAGGCATTCAGTATAAGACAACCGTTTGATCTCAGTAAACATTCTGGTGAAGAAAGTCTCCCGCTATGTTGTCTCACAAAACAAAAGATCCATACCGCCCAGATGAGTGAAACATTTGTCAAGTCCTCGCCCAAAATATCCGTGAGGCTTTCTCTTGATGTGTTGGAAATTATGGAACTCATGAGCAGTGAGAGTGGTGCCAGGTACATCATGGAACGGAAAAACAGACGTTTTACCCACGCTCTCCTGTTCTTAGCTGCCTGCTCACTGAAAGGAAAATCAATGTCGGTCACAGCCTTCATTTTAACATTGCAAAGGACTTAAGAACAAAGAACAAAGAACAGTACAGCACAGGAAACCGGCGCTTCAGCCCTCCAAGCCTGTGCCGCTCATTGGTCCAACTAGACTATTCGTTTGTATCCCTCCATTCCCAGACTGCTCATGTGACTATCCAGGTAAGTCTTAAACTATGCCAGCGTGTCTGCCTCCACCACCCTGCTTGGCAGCGCATTCCAGACCCCCACCACTCTCTGCGTAAAAAACGTCCCTCTGATATCTGAGTTATACCTCGTCCCTCTCACTTTGAGCCCGTGACCCCTCGTGATCGTCAGCTCCGACCTGCGAAAAAGCTTCCCACTGTTCTCCCTATCGATACCCTTCATAATTTTGTGTACCTCTATTAGGTGTCCCCTCATTCTCCGTCTTTCCAGGGATAACAAGCCCAGTTTACCTAATCTCTCCTCATAGCTAAGACCCTCCATACCAGACAACATCCTGGTAAACCTTCTCTGCACTCTCTCGAAAGCTTCCATGTCCTTCTGGTAGTGCGGCGACCAGAACTGGATGCAGTACTCCAAATGTAGCCGAACCAGCGTTCTATACAGCTGCAACATCAGACTCCAGCTTTTATGTGCTATACCCCGTCATATAAAGGCAAGCATACCATATGCCTTCTTCACCAACTTCTCCACCTGTGCTGCCACCGAGTTCCCTCTGTGTTTCTATACTCTTGATGGCTCTGCCATTTATTGTATAACTCCCCCCTACATTAGTTCTTCCAAAATTCATCACTTCGCATTCATCTGGATTAAATTCCATCTGCCATTTCTCCGCCCAATTTTCCAGCCTATCTATATCCTGCTGTATTGTCTGACAATGTTCATCGCTATCCGCAATTCCAACCACCTTCATGTCATCCGCAAACTTGCTGATAACAACAGTTACACCTTCTTCCAAATTATTTATATATATATATATGTCACAAATAGCAGAGGTCCCAGTACAGAGCCCTGCGGAACACCACTGGTCACAGACGTCCAGCCAGAAAAACACCCTTCGACTGCTACCCTCTGTCTCCTGTGGCCAAACCAGTTTTCTCCCCATCTAGCCACCTCTCTTTGCATCCCATGAGCCTTAACCTTCTTAACCAACCTGCCATGAAGGAATTTGTCAAATGCCTTATTGAAATCCATATCGACGACATCCACGGCCCTTCCTTCCTCAACCGTTTTCGTCACTTCGTCAAAAAACTCCACCAACTTTGTAAGGCACGACCTCCCTCTTACAAAACAATGCTGTCTGTCACTAATGAGATTGTTCCGTTCTAAATGCGCATACATCCTTTCTCTAAGAATGAGGGGTGAGTGGTCCGATTTTTCCCTGACAACGCTTTTGTTCCTAGCATATGAATAAAATGCCTTAGGATTCTCCTTAATCCTATCAGCCAAGAACATTTGGTGACCTTAAGAAAATAATTGGAATGATGGACATTCCACGCTGGACAACACTATATAATCAACATTTGAATCTGTATCAAGGATGTTTATTTATTACCTGATCAGGCAATCACAGGCAAATAACAGGTCTGAGATATGCTCTAATGGAATGTTTTAATTTCGTACAAGGTTGTGTAATATGAAAACTTCTGGCTGGTTTAATATTCTAAAATATTTTGCTTCAATTTTCTTCAAGCTGTACAATGGGCAACGAAGTTAGAACAGGATAAACAATTTCCACGACCCTTGAACCGCGTGATCATGCAAAATATTCTTGGCTGTGCTAAAAGTGTCCATATATTTTCCCAATTTGCATCTGAATGAAATAAAATGTTTATTTTTACTCTTTTAGATTTGGATTTCCCTGAAAAGTCCAGAAGAGAAGGAGGCAGGAAGTCTATTCCTGTTGTTCTGCAGTCCATGTGGTAAACGGGGTGCTTCTTTTAACTCCCTATGTAGTATTTTCATAACGAATTGGATCAGCAGTTCCATTGTATGGTGATGGATTTCCGCGAGCTCATTTAAAGGTCACCATTGAGATTAAATGTGCCTTGACCAGGCCTATAAATACTGCTGATTATATAAGGGTCAAAGTGTCGTAAATCTGATACGACACACTCACATCCTGCCCCACCACGTCTATGCCTGTGTTGCATCTGCACTATCAAATTAACGAGACTGGTGCAATTCTATCACTTTCACAAGGAGTACGGTTTCATGTTTCTTTGCTAGTTGCAGAGCTCAAAGTGTTTGTCCCACTGCACTCTTTAGTTAATATTTATTTCAGTTTACTTAGCAAATCGTCGTTCATACTATCATTATTTTGCATTTATGCTGAATAGAAGATACATTAGGTCCTCACCTATTCTCCTGGAGTTGGCACTTAGTTGTGCTCATGATCAATTCACAGTCTTTCTCGAGCTGGTTCAGCGTGTTCTGAACAGTTCGGTTAATCGTCTTTTCTATTGTTGTACAAACTTCTTGGATCTGATTCACACAGCGTGTTGACTGAAAGTTCAAGCAATATAAACAAGAAAAAGAGAAACAATGTGGCAAATTGGAGGTTTCTCATCTAAATGTTATTTTGACAATTATTCCATACATATCGATTAAGCAATAAACATTACCCACCTCCACCTCTGCTGTTAGCGGTAAATTGTGAAATTGAAAAAAATTATGCGCCGCCAACTAAAGGGACAGGACAATTCAATTTGGTGTCAGTCGAGTGAAATTAGAAATATTAGATCACTGTCGGATATGCTGATCATGAAATGTATCAGTTGTGTTGTTTATGGCCGGATTAGCATGAACGCTATGACTAATGTTGTATGGTGTAGTTTAAAGTTACAATCGAGCTGTCGAATTCACATAGCTCCAAAATATCTTCCCTCAAGAACTATTTGTCAGGTGATAACATTCATAGGCTCTTTACGAAGCAAAATGAAGTTCGCAGGTCTCATTTTAGTCTATTATTTTTATATCCTACGAACTAACATTTCAGTCAGGGCAGCATCCTCAGTTTATACCTTCGACCTAAATAGAAGAAACCCTAACATATGGTGTCATGTTGATCGTGCACGCATTATTTTAATTAAGAGTTTCTTAATCCGATGCCTGCCCTACCTTCAAAACTGGCTATCTGTTTCACATACCACGAACCATACCACATCGTCGTAGTGACTAATTCAGTTCATATTTTAAAACTGTACTCGAGAACGTCAATCACAATTTAGCTTCCCAGACGTTTTGTTGCAAATGCACGCAAAGTTTCAATAACTTATTCGGAATGACATATCCACCTGTGTTTCAACCAATAATATGTACTCCTACATTTTATACAGAAGCCCGGAGCTCAGCTCAAACATACACCACCCCAAACGAATTTAATTATTTCTCCATATTTGAAACCGGCATGAATTGGAAACAGTAAGAACCACTCTTCTCCTGGGTGCATTGGCTGCTATATTATTGATCTACAGAATGCACTGGTTCCACTTACAGGCATTACATCAAAAATCCACTGCGTCAATAAAACTGTTCCAAAAAGGAAGGAAGATCATACTCACCAAGGTATCCGTCAACTGGACATCTGCAACCCTGGAACATTTATCCACGTTATTTATTTTCCTCCAATTTGGGTGAGTATTTTCATATTATTCAACTGGTTACAGTAAATGTTCACTAGATTCACACGTACCTCACTGTTCCCAAAATATATTAATTTCCATGTTCAAGTTAAAATGGGAGGAGTAATTAAAATTCCAAAATCAGAATCCCCAATGAGGTCGAAAAAAACGATTGGAGAATGATGTCAATTCGCAAGTTCCACACATGTAAGTTCCATTTGGAATCGTGTTGCGATTCCAAACATCCATTCATTTTTTTAGGATGTCCAAAAGGATAAGTTACCTTTCCCTGTGCATTGCAGGAAAGCAATTGTAATTTGATTTGGGTTCTCGTATACCATTGATGTTTATCCTCAGCCGAAGACATTTATAACAATTATTAATCCAACATGCATTTATGTTTGATTGGCATGGAAACAGGCAGCCTTACCTTATTGGAGTCCGGGATGTAAATTGTCGGCATATCAAAACCACATTTATTCAGCCCAGGTCTCTTGCACAGCTCCTGTACTATCTGCATCATCACCCTCTTAGGAAGGAAACAAATGCATTACCCTCTAAATATGAGCACAGATGAGGACTTCAGCAGTTAACATTTCAACAGAAAGAACCAGTTCCTCCTCTCATTGTGGTTTGCATTTTCGCAAGCTAACCAAAATAACTTCACAATCAGCTAGCTGCATTTGCAGTACTTTTACTGATATGCCGCAATGAGGTAACAAGAAGAATGTGCACAAGTGTCGCTTCTGCAACAACACTCATGACAAATAGATACATAATTTGTTAAAGCTAATGTTGATTGAACAATCCGTGTTCGTCAGCAAAAAACAAAATTTGGAAATTGTGACACGGTTTTTTTGTCACTGGTGTTCATGCGGATATAAATGCATAGTTTACATCCAATTGAAAATCTAATTGCGCCGAATATAGCATACTAGTGTTCGAACTTGGCAGTAAACTTGTCTATGAGCCCAGAAACTGCAATAGGTTTCAATATGATCATAACGTAGAACGTTCTGCTACGCTAACCCTCTCAGCAAATCAGTAATATTTTGGATTAGCTACTTATGACATTAAACCCACGTTCCTGGTTATCCCTGCGACGTTTGATGTCCCTATAAATCAACACTTATCCGTCCAATTGCACATTTTATTCCAGTTAGACTGTGGAACCTCGAAAAGGCTGACCCGGATCATTAAGATCGCAACTTTTTTTTAAACTACAAAAAGCAGAGGGTGAGTATATTCCAATTTACCCTGTGAGACAAATGCCAAAATGTCGTTGAATTATCCTTATCTGAGCGACATGCAATTCAGTTATATCCCTGGCGAAAGATGACTGCACACAATAGTCTAGGCGTGGTCTCATTACCGTCCTGTACAGTTTTAGTGAGACTTCGCTGTGGTTGTTCGAACTCGGTTTGGCAATGAAGAACAGAACTCTAATTGATTTTCTAATTATTTGCTGTGCTCACATGCTAATTTTTTGACTCATCCACAAGCACAACACGCATTGCAGTCGCTTTCGACTATATTTTTTCTTTCACTTTTGTTAAAGTGAACAAACTCATATTTTCTATCATTACACGTCATCTGAGAAATATCTGCACATTTTAACATCTCGATGTCCTGGTATAGTCTTTTTTAAAATCATAAAACGCCCTTGCTTAACGACTTTCATATTTCCAGTAATTTGTGCTACAACACAGCTGAAGATCGTAAATGCGTCAGGATTCAGTACTCATCACGATTGAGCTCAACTCGTGACAGCTTGCAACTAGAAAAAAAGACATCTATCTTTCCTGTTTGTTGGCAACTCCTTTCTCCATTCTATTACATGACCTCCAAAACGGTGTGGTCTTTGATTTTGCAATACCTTTTTAAATTTGCAACTCATCGAATGTATTTTAGGAACTTAAATAAAGATAATCTATTGGATCATCTTTACCCGATTAACGAAGAATTTGGATACATTTCTAAAATAAATCTCCTTCATAGAAAATACATACTATCTGCCCGATTATGTTAATGTCCTATTCTATCTTTTCTGCAGCTACGGCTTCAAAATGCATTTCATCAGTTCACAAATGATAATTGCTCGGCTACCTGATTCTATTGATTCTTTGATCAAAGAATCATACCGGCTATTCAGCCCATCAAGTCTGCACCGACCACAATCCCACCCAGTCCCACAATCCCTTTCCACATCACCCACCCATACCCTCGCTGGTTCCCTGACACTAAGGGGCAATTTTAGAAGCATAGAAACATAGAAAAACTACAGCACAAAACGGGCCCTATTTTCGGCCCCACAAGTTGTGCCGAACATATCCCTACCTTTTAGGCCTACCTATAACCCTGGATCCTATTAAGTCCCATGTACTCATCCAGGAGTCCCTTAAAAGACCCGATTGAGTTTGCCTCCACCACCACTGACGGCAGCCGATTCCACTCGCCCACCACCCTCTGTGTGAAAAACTTCCCCCGAACATTTCCCCCGTACGTACCCCCCAACACCTTAAACCTGTGTCCTCTCGTAGCAGCCATTTTCACTTTGGGAAAAAGCCTCTGAGGGTCCACCCGATCTATGCCTCTCAACATCTTATATAACTCTATTAGGTCTCCTCTCATCCCACGTCTCTCCAAGGAGAAAAGACCGAACTCCCTCAGCCTATCCTCATAAGGCATGCCACTCAATCCAGGCAATATCCTTGTAAATCGCCTCTGCACTCTTTCAATCTTTTCCACATCATTCCTGTAATGAGGCGACCAGAACTGAGCACAATACTCCTAGTGGGGTCTGACGAGGGTCTTATAGAGCTGCATCGTTATCGCCGGACTCCTAAACTCAATCCCTCGATTGATAAAGGCCAGCACATCATACTTCTTCTTAACCACCTCCTCCACCTGCGGGGCCGATTTTAGAGTCCTATGGACCGGACCCCAAGGTCCTTCTGATCCTCCACCGTACTAAGAGTCTTTCCCTTTATATTGTACTCATTCATCCTATTTGACCTACCAAAATGGACCACTACGCATTTATCTGGGTTGAAGTCCATCTGCCACTTCTCCGCCCAGTCTTGCATCCTATCAATGTCCCTCTGTAGCTTCTGACATCCCACCAGACTATCCACAACCCCAGCAACCTTCGTGCCGTCGGCAAACTTACCAACCCATCCCTCCACTTCCTCATCCAGGTCATTTATGATAATGACAAACAGCAAGGGTCCCAGAACAGATCCCTGGTGCACTCCAGTGGTGACCGACCTCTATTCAGAAAAAGACTAATCTATACCCACTCTCTGCCCCCTTTGGGCAAGCCAGTTCTGGATCCACAGGGCAGCAGCCCCTTGGATCCCATGCCCTCTCACTTTTCCTCGAAGCCTTGCATGGGGGACCTTATCGAACGCCTTGCTAAAATCCATATACACCACATCTATCGCTTTCCCTTCGTCAATGTGTTTAGTCACATTTTCGAAGAACTCCACGAGGCTCGTAAGGTACGATCTGCCTTTGACAAAGCCATGCTGAGTATTCTTGAGCATACTAAACCTCTCTAAATGCTCATAAATCTTGTCCCTCAGGATCTTCTCCATCAGCTTACCAACCACTGAGGTTAGACTCACCGGTCGGTAATTTCCTGGACTATCCCTATTCCCCTTCTTGAAAATAGGAACCACATCCACAATCCTCCAATCCTCTGGATTTTGCATGGCCAATCCAGCTAACACGCACATCTTTGAACGGTGGGAGGAAACCCACGCAGACGTGGGGAGAGTATGCAAACTCCACAAAGACAGTGACCCAAGCTGGGAACCGAACCCTGGTCCCTGGCTCTGTAAGGCAGTCAGTGCTAACGATTGTGCCACCGTACCGCCCGTAAAGTAACAGCTTTTTGTCTTTGTCTTTTCTTCTTTTAGTGAAGTGCTGTCCGCTACCTTCTGTACTGTGTTTTCGCAGTTTCTGATCTCTGGTAACATTTCAGAATATAGGCTATTTTGGCAGTGCTGTGGCTACAGCAGTAGTCAATTTCAAGGAAGCCAAGTCCCACAGGGAAACTTGACTTATTGATCATAAGCGTCTTCTGTGTTCTGAAAACACGGAAAACAAGCTACCAATCTCAGAAACACCGAATTGCAGTAACACATTTTGTATTTAAAAATAGATATAATATTCATTGATAACAAGAAGAAAAAAACGTTTGCACCGCTTTAAATAAGGCCGATCAACTATGCCTGGCAGAAACGAAAAGTAAATCGCTTGATCAGAGCACAAAAGACAACACCGGTGTGGAAACACTTCCGTACATGTGCTTAATTGTAATAATGCAGTGCTAATATCAGAGGCGCTGTCAATCAACGGTTTAAGGGTACACCACACAACTACGCCCACCCGGTTCCTCTTTGTTATTCAATTCCAGGAAAATTCAGAAGTAGGCGATTTAAGAATATTAAGGCAATTTGAGAATATTGCGTCACATTCATGATTGGAACTTCTAGATTCTGGACAGGATTTCGCAGTCAAGACGGAAGTTACCCGCTGTAGGAATCCTAACCTCTGAGCTCCAACTCCCCTGGAAATCTAGCATCCCCGTGAACTGAAATGTTTTTGCTTCTTCTGTTAACTTATTCTGAAGACGAATTTATGTCAGTGGCGATATTGCATAAATTTGAACTATGGAGGTAGATAGCTGTTAAGAATTATACCTTGTCATGTTTAAGTATTTCAATTGGTAGAAGTTATGCTAATTCATTTTGTTATGTTTTATCTGGGTTGTTAAATAAAGTTTGTTTTACAAAATCTTCCTAAGGTGTAAAGCGAATCATACGTTATATGAAACATATTATGTTCATCCTGTTGCCAAATTCAATAACGTTTTTGGTGTTTAGATTAATATCACAATATACCTTGGAGTTTCTGATCTGGTCACTAACAAGCTATATTGGACAATCTTGGCTTGGCCACGGCAATTCCTGCCGCACAGATCTTCAGCGCCATTTCCAGAATATTATCAGGACCCTTAGTCTTTACACTATCCAGTGCCTTCAGCCGTTTCTTCTTGTCATGTAAAGTGCATGGAATTGACTAAAGACTCGTATCTGTGATGCTGTGTACCTCGGGAGAAAGCAAGATATATCGTTCACTCGACACTACTCGCTGAAGCTTGCAGTGAGAGTTGCTGGATTCCTCCAAAATTTAGGACAGGAATGTTTGTGGAGCCACCTTCTCCTCGGAGTTTTTAAATTGGCCACCACCGTACACGGTTCGATCTGGCAGGACTTCAAATTTTAATTTGCATCGGAGTTGCTTAGCGCAGGGTATTACTTGTTGATATTTTTTGGCACGCCGATAGACCTGTGTTGTAGCTGCATCCATTTTCTACATCATTTCTAAGTATATCAGGCGTAGTTCCTGCATATTCCCTGCTGCGTTTTTCATTTACCCCTCCCAAGCTTAATACACAGACCGCACTCCCCACACCACCGCCCCCGCAACACACACACACACACACACACACCCACGGACGCGCGTGCGAGAGCGCGCGCGCGCACACACGCACACACACATACACACTCACACACATAGAGTAGACTGGATTTCCCGATTCACAACATACATAAATCACTGCACAATATCTCCATAGCCGCTTTATGAAAAGGTGAAATCCATGGCAGAGATCTCAATTCTCCTGTTATTCCCACTTTTTTCTCTGGTCAGGGTTAAGCGCAAGGCTGGTCACAGCAAAATCATATTCTTAACTGTTTTACAAGTTATCTAATGAAGTGTCTCTGTAACTTGTCCTCTGTGCATTCATCGAACGGGGTACTTTGCCATTTTTGATGACTTAGCGGACGTGTGTGGCCAAGCCTGCAGTTGTTTCTTACTGCCATTGAGAATTTGTGGCGAACTGGATTCTGAATCCGTTGCATATTGTGTGTCTGTGCACCCACAATGTTGTTCGGAAGGGAGTTCGGGGATTTCGACCCACCGATCAAGTAACCAATCAAGTAAGTAATGTAACTTAAAATGGTGAGTATTTTGGCGGGACTTCCGAGTGGTGGTGGTTCAATGAGTCTGATGCCATGTTCCTTTCAGTTAGTTATGGTAGTGTGTCCATTGAGCCTTCGTGGTTTAATCATAGAATCATAAAAATCATAGAACCCCTACAATGCAGAAGGAGGCCATTCGGCCCATCGAGTCTGCACCGGCCGCAATCCCATCTAGGCTTTATTCCTAGAACCCCACATATTTACCCTGCTTATTCTCCTGACATTAGGTTCAATTTAGCATGGCCAATCAACCTAACCCACACATCTTTGGACTGTGGGAAGAAACCAGAGCAGCCGGAGGAAACCCACGCAGACACAGGTGAACGTGCAAAGTTCACACAGACAGTAAGCCGAAGCCGGAATTGAACCCGGGTCCCTGAAGCTGTGAGGCAGAAGTGCTGACCACTGTGCCACGTGCCGCCGGCATATTGTAGAAGGTACACACTATTGGCTCACTTCGTTGGTTCAGAGGGAGTGATCCTGGCAGCGTAGCCAATCAAGTATACTGCTTTGTCTGAGATGTCAATCTTCTAGAGTGTTTTTGGAACTGCACGCAGTTAGCCAACTTGACAGTAGACATTTAAACTACTGTCTCGTGCCTGATAGATAGTGATTAGGCTTAAGGAACCAGGAGGTGAGATGCGCATGACAGGATTCATAGCGGCTGACCTGTTTTTGTAGCTGTAACATTTACACGGCTGGTCTAGTTCAAGTTCTGGTTCAAAGTAATCTTAGGAAGTGCAAAGTTGAAGATTCTACGATGGTAATGCCATCAAATTCAAGGGATGATCGCTCGATGCTCTCTTGTTGGAGATACTCGGGGCAGCAGGTGGCACAGTGGTGAGCACTGCTAGTTCAATTCCGGCCTCAGGTCACTCTCTGTTCTCCTTGTGTCTGCGTGTGTTTCCTGCGATCGCTCCGGTTTCCTCCCACATGCAAAATGTGCAGGTTAGGTTGATTAGCCATGCTCACTTCCCCTTAATGTCAGGGGGACTAGCACGGTAAATACATAGTGTTATGGGGACAGGGTTTAGATGGAATTGTTGTCAGTGCTAGCTCGATGGGCCAAATGGCTTCCGTCTGCACTGTAGAGATTCTATGATAACCTCTATGATGCCTGGTTCCTATCATTGCCTATCATTGCCGGGTGTTTGTATTTTATTTGTCACGTTTCAGCACGATACTGGATATGCTACCGATCTCTTTGCGGTTGGACATGTACTGCCTAATTTATGGACATGGAGTGTCCAATCTACACGACTATTAGATCCATAACCATTTATTGAAAAGAAGCGCTTGCGAGCCACATTCCTTCTTGACATAGTATCCGTCCTACTATGCTGCTGTTGTTTGCTAGGGGGGGGGGGGGGGGGCAGAGGATAACTATTATCACCAGTGCCTTCCATCACTTGCGATTTATTCTCGCCATCGAAAGTAATTTTATATCATGATATTCTCAGCGAGTCCATTTTTTCACTCTTGTACTGATCGTATTCGATCTTATCATATGTGCTTCATCTCATTTTATTCTCATCCTGTCCTTTGAAATATCAAACGTCCGTCATTATTCAGGGCAGCTCATTGTCACGTTGAAGCCTCGTCCATTTGAACTAATGTTAAAGATTGTCGCTGGCCAGGCCATAACTTATTAACGATTCAATATTGTGTAATAGTCATTTAATTTAATGTATTATCGCATCATGAATGATGGTATGAACGTTTCGAACATGCTGAGATTTACTTCAGACTTTTGTTCCCCATATTTATCTCCACTGACTTCATTTTCTTCTGTCCTCGTTCATGTCTACGCTCGGCCCTTAACTGTCACTTTTTGGTTAACATGGTCTGTTTTGCTACCTGCAGATGTTCCAAATTTGTACTCGCATCAGCCTGCCCAAAAATCACACTGTTGAAATAAAGTCATGTAGTTATACTTTGAAAAACAGAAGACTATTTGGACAGCATTATTCACTTAACGAGTTCGGTGTTTATTCTAAAGATATAATACATTTTTAATGTAACCTTTCGAAATTCGTGTTCTTAAACAATAAAGTTACATATTCTGCATCACGTGTGCCTATTTTTATCTTAACAATAAATTGATGCTAACAAGATATTGTTATTACCTGATTAGGAATGAGTGATTTATTGCTTAAAGCAGACAGCGTTTGAAAACCCTATTTAACGTCTGGAAGAATGAAACCACACAAGTGCACAGTTTAAAAATTGAACATATACTTTACAACATTATACAGAGTCCGAAAAAAGGATAACTTATCGTATCATCTAGCATTCAGAATAAATATGAACTAAATATTCATTAAGATGCAAACTAATGTCAAACACAACCGCGCCACAATTGCAATGGCACACACGACGAAGGAAGTTCCCGAGGATTTTTATGCAACGTATCCCGACGTGCATGATCACCGTGAACCACAGAATATTGTTAAAATTCAGTCGCTGTCATGACCTATTTCCAAATCTCACTTTGGAAGACCTCGCCTCTCAAAGGACACACATAGCAGGACTTCCTGAACGACCGCTCACCGCCCAATAGGTCAATATTTTCTAAACGGTGACAAAATTCATAATGCTAAAGTGCAAAGGGACTTGGGAGTCCTAGTCCAGGATTCTTTAAAGGTAAACTTGCAGGTTGAGTCCGTAATTATAAAGCAAATGTAATGTTGTCATTTATCTCAAGAGGCTTGGAATACAAAAGCAGGGATGTACTTCTGAGGCTTTATAAAGCACAGGTTAGGCCCCATTTGGAGTACTGTGAGCAATTTTGGGCCCCACACCTCAGGAAGGACATACTGGCACTGGAGCGGGTCCAGCGGAGATTCACACGGATGATCCCGGGAATGGTAGGCCTGACATACGATGAACGTCTGAGGATCGTGGGATTGTATTCATTGGAGTTTAGGAGGTTGAGGGGAGATCTAATAGTAACTTACAAGGTAATGAACGGCTTAGATAGGATGGACGTAGGGAAGTTGTTTCCATTAGCAGGGGAGACTAGGACGCGGGGGCACAGCCTTAGAATAAAAGGGAGTCACTTTAGAACAGAGATGAGGAGAAATTTCTTCAGCCAGAGAGTGGTAGGTATGTGGAATTCATTGCCACAGAGGGCTGTGGAGGCCGAGACGTTAAGCGTCTTCAAGACAGAAATTGATAAATTCTTGATTTCTCGAGGAATTAAGGGCTATGGGGAGAGAGCGGGTAAATGGAGTTGAAATCAACCATGATTGAATGGTGGAGTGGACTCGATGGGCCGAATGGCCTTACTTCCGCTCCTATGTCTTATGGTCTTATGGTAATATCTTCTCTGGAGTTTGCATTACATGGGATTTACTCAGTTTGAATCCTTCCTCTAATTATTGACAGCATTCTACCTCGATCACAACCGCTCCTCCAGTAACCTAGCAGTCCCTTGTTCTTTCTCAGAACAGCATTCTCCCAGCTACACTTACATATACATGATTCCCAGAGCTTTTCCGAATCCTTACTGTCTCCACCAAAGAAGAAGCAAACCGCTTCCACTTTCTCTGCGATTACTGTGATTCTTAAACTTCCATAACCTGTTGAAAACTCTGCTAAATTATTTTTGAGCTGCACACCACATATGGTGAACAATGCAAACAAATTCCTGCCAGTGCAACAAGACTTCTCTTTGAAACCAGTGAAATCATCTAATTCTCCGGGTATCTTCGCCTTTCAAATTTACTGAAAGCAATTCAATCCTTTGAGCTCTAACCGAAAGTAAAGTATCTCTAAACGAAAGTATCTCTCTGGATTTATTTGTAAGTAGTTTAGACATTGTTGTTTCCACTCTCTAGCTAAGAAGCGCACACATATTTATTGTTTCCTCTCTTTTATCACGACGTGATGAAACAAACATGACTAAGTTTTTGAACCACCATTTCATTTTACATGCTTTGGCAATCTCCAAAAAGCAGGATGACAGCTATAGTACCTCCACAAAAATATTGTGCTTAGAGATCTACATTGCCTTCAAAATGTTAGCATGAACGTTATTCTGGCGCAGCACAGAGGTCACATTGTATAAGTTTACTCATCAGAAGAGGGGAATTCTCAGAAACTATAAATTAAATTCTGTACCTGTCTGTCGCACTCATGGCCAGCTTCATCAGCTTTGCTCAAGTAGAACTTCAGTTTGTCGCTTTGTGTTTCATTTAGCTTTTCAACAACGTCGAGGGTCCGTTTGCACAGGGCCTGACCCATCGGGTCAAAGAAGACAAGGATCAGGTCGGCCTGCTCCCCTGCAGGCAGTAAACATCTTAAATGTTAGATAGTGTACCGCGTGTATAGAGTTATTAGGAGGATTAGTGTTGTATTTGCAAGGCACATCTCAAAGCCGTCAATGAATTAACATACTGACATTTTTCGGACAGAAGGAATTATGGTTCCAAATCTTGTGGTGAACGTAACGTAATCTAATTGATGGTGTAGAGGAAGCAATTGATATTTAACTTTCGTTCTTGATTTCGTTCAATTGAGGTCGCCTGTCTGCATCCTAGTTGAAATGAATAATTCAGTTGCTTATTACATGAGTGCAGCAATAGAAATTAGATGTATTCAAAATGTCGTGTTGAAATATGAAAATTACTTCTCGTCCATCCACCAATGACAATTCACACGAGTGGAACTGAAGATGCAAAGTAGCATTCTAATGAATCTGGGAAATACAGTTAAAGGGAACACTCAGGGATTGTGGAATGAAGAGAAATGTCGTCAAATGATGGTGGTTTCAGACTGGGAGCACAGTGATTGGTATTGCTGTCTCACGGCTCCAGGAACTTGGCTTCGATTCTAGCCATGGGCGACTGCCTGCAGTTTGCCCGTTCCCCCCGAGCCTGCCTGAATTTCCTCTGGGTGCTCCAGTTTCCTCCCACAAAGTCCAACGATGTTTGATTAGATGGATTGGCCATGCTAAATTGTCTCTTAGTGTCCCGACATGTGTGAGCTGGGAAGATTCGGGGGCTAAATCTGCGGAATTACAGGGATAGAACAAGTGGTGTGCCTGAGTAAGATGCTCTGATAGATAATCGGTGCACGTTCGATGGGCCGAATGGCCTCCTTCTGCACTGCTGGGGTCTTATGCTTCTCGAGAATGAATTTAAATCTCATTAGGATAACTTGTGCAGCACCAAATCATGGAACCTGCGATGTTGTCATAACAATTGTTCACGTCAGCGAAGGACAGTTGGCACAGCATTTTGTCCTGTGCATAATCCAATTGTAAACCCATAACATGTTTTAAGGCTGGTTCTCCACTGCTTCAAGATAGTATGGGTGACATGGTTCGTACTAAAGTAATCATCTTCGGTGGAACGCTTTCTATGTGTGATCAGTTGCCTTACAGGTCAATCAAATTCCCTACAGAGAAATAATTCAGTGGCCTGACGTCGAACCATTAATTGTAATATTATTTAATAGATTTTTAAAAATGTCGATTTCAAGTTCGAAATTTAAGTGTGGGGATTCCCAGATACTGAACTCATGAAATGCCATCTTGCTATCACAAGCTGAACAAACGTATCAAGGATCCCTTGCACTGCACTGTGCAACCTATGACAGCGAGTTTCTTTTGCCCACTCTCCCTAATGTGCTCACTTAAGGTTTGCCACTATTTTCAAGATTTCGTGAATTGACAATTTCCATATTAGCCAGCAGTTTGCTCTGCAAATTTACCTTTATATCACTGAACACTAATCATTGAAACTTGTGCATTTCAAACGCCTTCACTTCACATTTCATACATTTCATGGCTCCCATAGTATTAAACTCCTCATCCACACATTCACCACGTTTCGCTTCCACTCCCATTGTACACTTTGCTTGACAAAGGTTTTATTTCCGCTCTGAACATCATGCCTTCAAGAATGATTTACACACTTTCCCATACTTTCCCGCAAAATCGTCATCAAGAGGCGCTTTGGGCTCAACCAGTGGAAGGTTCCTTTGCAAACAATAAACCATACCGACTCAGAGCTACATCAATTAATTGGCGTCTAAATGCTGAACTTTACTTCCCAAGAGCACTGAACTTGACAGCGACGCTTACATCCTAGTATGATTCATTCGCCATTTATATTAGCAGCTTCACATTCCCTCACTTCCAATTTGTAATTCAATTTGTCACTTGACCTCCGCATTTAAACAGCTGTTATATTCTATTTTATCGACAAAATTTGGGTATGCTTCCGATCCACATAACCTTTGTTGGTTCATGTATTCTTTGAATTAAAAGATAAATCTAACAAGGAGGTTTGATATCTTACCAAGCCAGATCAATGCTTTGTCGACGTCGAATTCGTAAGTCATGTCACCATCCACAAGTCCTGGGGTATCTATGAATGTTAACAGGTTAAACTTTTTTTGTTTGGATGTGCTAATCTCTGTGGATAGGTAATCTGTCACACCTGTGGAAACACAAAAAATACTATAATGAGAAGCTACAATAAACGTTGTGAACTATGTGAAGTAAAGAGAAGAAACACCAAGGTCCGATTGTAATTATGGTACGTTTCAATACATGTGTGAGCATATTTGTAAATGTAAAATGCTTCCTTTGCTGTTTATCTTATTTTAATATGCATCCGTTTAAGTCACACTATTAACGTTGTTTTAACACCTGTTATATAAAATATAAGACTGCTACAACACACCAATGCAACAAAACTGTAAATGCACTCACTTCATGTCTAAAGCCTTTGTTGAAGCTAAGTTATTTTTTGCTCGGCTTCACCAGTTTAACCCATCATATACAGATCTGTTTTTCTTCCTTCTGAGCTAAATTACACACGGTATATCCCATAGTCTACTTGCACCATCCTATCTTTATTTCAGTTGTGTTACTGAATTCTTTTTTTCGCTTGAAGCCTTTATCTATAGATTCGCTGAAACTCCGAAACTTCTACCTCACTGACTCCGGAAATGTTCACATTGATCTTGTGAGTTACTATGGGATAACGTTTGCAGGACAAATTCCACATTTTGTCCCCAGCGGGAAAACAGGAGAGATCTCTTCACTGCAACATGTTTCTTTGCCATTCTCTTCCATGTTATCCTTTCCTTCCTCCTGAGTACCCAAGCATTCAACAAAGCGTCCTCCAATATTTCTGCTACTTTTAGTATCTTGCCACCGTAATACATGTTGTTCACTGACATTCACTTTGAGCATTCGCAGGAGAATGTCGTCCTCTACAGTGACACCAACAATTGGTTTCTTGTGAGAGTGAATTTCCATGGAAGTTCACGAGATGGAACACCTTCCATTTTGCCTGCTAACCTATAATTATGCAGATCCACAGCACCCCTTCCAATTGAACCTTGGATTTATAGGTGTTTTCTGTTTTTCAATGCAGTGTATTGTACTGCTTTAAAAATGTCCACTGATCATTGCTGTTACCAAACTCAGAATTCGTCAGTTCTTTTCAAAATCTTCACCTCAGGCTGCATGCATAACCATGAGTTGCTTGTAGTTTGCCATTTGGCTCATTTTCCTGGCCGCGTCATTCAATTTTCCAGTGAACTTCAATGGAATATCGGAAAACGTCCGACATTTTAACACTGGAATACCTACAGACTAATGGGCTCAACATTTACTGCTGCTTTTCTGCATCTTTACCTCGCATGCGTCTTTGCTTCATTTGTTTCTGTTCTTATGACTGATGTTTTGTCCTAATTCCTTTCCTTACTATTGATTTCACGTGCAGTCACCCGGAATGGTGGAAAACGTGCAGGCCTGAAGGTGAGAGTGAAACAACGCAGTCCCAAGGCCTCCCTTCCCCAGCTTACTCCTGGCAAATGTCCAATCTCTGGTAAACAAGCGAGACGACCTAAAGCCAGACTCACTTTCCAAAGAGAACTGAGGGATTGTTGTGTGCTCTGGTTCACGGAGACATGGCTCACTCCTGCTTCTCCGGACTGCGCCCTACAATCAGAGTGCTTCTTAGTCCATCGAATGGACCATACAACGGCCTCAGGCAAGGCAATGGGAGTTGTGGTATGCTTCCTAGCCAACAGAAGATGCTGGGCGCAGCAAAACTGCGAGATTATGCTCCCCGAAATAGAATACCTGACGCTAAAATGCCGCCCCAACTACCTTCCGCGGGAGTTCACCTCCCTAATCCTGACAGCAGTTCACACCACACTCCATGCGGACGTGAGAATCGCGCTGGACGAAATATACCCCATTTCAAACAGACTTAAGGCGAAACATCCAAGGCCTTGTTGATTGTGGCTAGAGATTTCAATGAGGCCAAGTACAATAGCGTACTACCAAGTTACCACCAACACGTTTCCTGTTCCACCAGAGGCTCAATATCATAGACCACTGCTACACAAATATCAAACATTCCTATCGCCCGCCAACATTTTAGCAAATCAGACCACAATCCTGTGCTCCTGCTCCCGGCTGACAAGCAAAAACTGAAGCAGGAGAATCCGTCAAAGAAGGTTGTGCAATGTTGTTTTGAGGAATCAGATGACCTCCTATGGGGCTGCTTAGAGTCAGTGTCTGGTCACTATTTAAAAGCTCTGCGACCAGCCTGAACGAGTACGCCACTACAGTAACTGACTTAATTAGTAAGTATGTAGAAGACTGTATGCCAAAGAAGCAGATCCAAGTGTTTCCCAACCGGAAACCATGGATGAACATGAAGACGCACTGCTTGCTGAAGTGTAGGTCTGAGGCGTTGAGGCCAGACGACCCTAACCTATACAAGAAAGCCAGATATGATCTAAGAAGACTCATCAAAGATGTCAAAAGACAGTAACAGACCAAGCTAGAGTCCCAGGCTAGCCACACGGACCCCCATCAACTATGGCAAGGTCTGCAAGGCATAACAGGCTACAAGATAAAGGCATGTAAAATCGCCGGCTACATTGCACCCCGCTCCCTCACTCCCTCACCGCTATGAGCTCAATGCATTCTATACTCCTTTTGAGCACGAGGTCAGTGTGCTCTCGCTGGAAGCCTCGCACTGGAAGCCTCGCATGATTCTGTAATGAGGTCACCATTACAGATGTCACAGCAGCCTTCTCGAAGGTCAATCCACAGAAAGCGACTGGCCCGGATGGGATACGCGGATGAGCACTCAGATCCTGCGTGGATCAGCTGGTGGGGGTATTCACAAACATCTTCAACCGAACATTGTAAAATCTGAGGTCCCTATCTGCTTCAAGAAGTCGAACATCCTCCCAATACCAAAGAAAAGCCAAGCAGCATGTCATAATGACAATTGTCCGGAGGCTCTGACATCCATCATTATGAAGTACTTCAAAAGGTTAGTCATGAAACAAATAAATTCCAGCCTCCCGGATTGCCTCGATTCATTACAGTTTGCTTCCCGCCCCAACAGGTCCACAGCAGACGCCATCTTTTTGGCCCTGCAATGAACACTGGAACACCTAGATTACAAAGAAATCTATGTCATTCTCCTATTTGTTAATTACAGCTCAGCCTTCAACACCATTATTCCGACGAAACTCATCTCTAAACTATGTGGCCTATGACTCGGCTCCTTCGTCTGAGACGGGATCCTGAACTTTCTAATGCACATGCCACAATCATGAAGGATAGGCAACAACACATAATTCTCAACACTGATGCCTCACAAGGCTGTGTTTTCAGCTCCCTACGATACTCCTTATATATCTATGACTGTATGGCCAAAATCCCCTCCAACTCGTTTTTCAAGTTCGCTGACGGCACCACCACAGTGGGTCGGATCTCAGGCAATGACGAGACAGTACAGGAACGAAATAGTGAATTTGGTGAACTAGTGTGGCGAGAAAAATCTTTCGCTCAATGTCAACGAAATGAAGGAGATTTTCGTTGACTTCAGGAAGCGTAGTGGAGAGCATGCTCATCTACATCAATGGCGATGAAGTAGAAATGTTCGAAAGCTTCCAGTATTTAGGTGTCCAAATCATCAACAACCTGTCCTGGTTTCACCAGTAAGAAGTTTAACAACACCAGGTTAAAGTCCAACAGGTTTATTTGGTAGCAAAAGCCACACAAGCTTTCGGAGCTGCAAGCCCCTTCTTCAGGTGAGTGGGATTCTGTTCACAATCAGAGCATATAATGTCACAAACTCAATTTACATGAATAATGGTTGGAATGCGAATACTTACAACTAATCAAGTCTTTAAGAAACAAAACGACATGAGTGGAGAGAGCATCAAGACAGGCTAAAAAGATGTGTATTGTCTCCAGACAAGACAGCCAGTGAAACTCTGTGGGGGTTACAAATAGTGGGACATGAACCCAATATCCACCACGCAGACACTATAGTTAGGACAACCATCAATCGCCTCTATTTTCACAGAAGACGAAGAGAATTTGGCATGTCAGCTGCGACTCTCACCGACGTTTACAGATGCACCATAGAAAGCATTCTTTCTGTTTGTATCAGAGCTTGGTATGGCTTCTGCTCTGCCCAAGACTGAAATAAACTACAAAAGGTCGTGAATGTTGCCCAATCCATCACGCAAACCAGCCTCCCATTCGTTGACACTGTCTACAATTCCCACTGCCTCGGCAAAGCAGCCAGCATAATTAAGGACCCCATTCACGCCGGGCATAGGATCTTCCACCTTTCTCCGATGGCAAAAATTTACAAAGATCTGAGGTCACGTACCACCAACCTGAAGAACAGCTTCTTTCCTGCTGCCAACAGACTTTATTATGGACCTACCTCGCATTTAGTTGATCTTTCTCTACACCCTAGCTTTGACTGTAATACTGCATTGTGCTCTCTTTCGTTACCTTCTCTATGAACGGTATGTTTTGTCTGTATAGCGCACAAGAAACAATGCTTTTCACTCTATGCTAATACCTGTGACAATATTAAACCAAATCAAATCAAACCAAATACCTCACGATTCGCAGCTCCACTGAATATATAGTTTGTTGCTTTGCTATAAACGTTATCATGGTACATTTTGGACATCCAAACCCTCCTGCACTCTGTACTCTCTCACATATTCTGTTTTTTTCCATCTATTCACAAACCTACACTCATTCACAGGCTCAGAATCCAATCTATCGCTGTCTTTCGCCCTCTCTGATCATGGGAGTTACTAGCTTGAACCGCCACATTCTGTCAAAGGTGCTCCCTGACCTGATGAATATGTCCAGCACTTTTTTTCTGTTTTATTAGATGGGATATTATTTAGTAATTATATTTATTGCTCAACTGCAATGAAATGGACACACTGGCTAGAGGAAAGGTGAAATCTACGAGGAGGATTGGAGGAATACTATTTGTATTTAGCTATGAGGATCTCATGGAAATTTTGGAATTCCTTCTTCAGAGCAGATAAGCTGAATGGAGATATTATTGCAAGAAACAAAAGGATAAGATACCTGTCCTTTGTCAATTCGTTGCAATTATTCTCCTCCATTTACAAAGATCTGTCTGTGCAGAGACCATATTTAATACAGTGATAGACGGATTGAAATAATTTTCTCTTCTAAAAACAATTTCGTGGAGGTCCGTACTCCTCGATTTGTAATGCAGACGCTAACATTTCATCTAATTAAGAGAAATGTACATGGTTACCAGCTTGCCCATCACTGAATGATTACTGCTTAGGAAGTACATAGTGGGATTAGGAAGGATAGCTCTTCTTTTTGTCTGGACCAGATGTGAGCTCTGGTCTTCCTTTATGTGATTAGTGGCGGATAATTTATTTTGCTTCCATCTTCCGTCTCTTCATCCCCTCGGTGCTTCACGCCACCTCATTCGAACTGGCAGAGAGAGGGAGAAAAAAACATCCGGAAAGCACAATTCAAAACCCTCTCACTCAAAAGAAAGATGAAATATGGAACACCCCAGAGGTTTTTTTTAACCTTGCACATTCTATTCATTGCAACTAACAGAATAGGTGTTCAAAATCAAAAAAATAATGACCGGAATTCTCCGGTCGTTCACGCTGGCCGTATTCTCAGGCCCCACCCGTGGCGCACCGCTGCCTGACGATCGCGCCGGCGTGGGGTAACGTCAATGGGAATTCCCGTTCACAGCGGCGGGAACTGAGAATCCCGCCACTAGCGAACAGCGCTCCACCTCCTGCCAGCGGGTAACATGCAGCTTGGACGTCAGAGAATTCGGCATAATATTTTTTAATCTGTTGAATCCAAGTTTGTATACTTCACAGCCATCGAAAAATCTACAGCACGTTATGACTATAAAAGTCAGAAAATGTAACAATGAAGATTTTCCGCATTGATCTAACCCACGAGATGACATCCACCCATTCATTTCATTTTCTCCAATACTAATAATCACTCGGAATGTACCTTCGATCTGACCGAGTGCCTGAAAGTGCGGGTAGATGAGCAGTGTCGCCTTGCCCTGTGAATAAAAATACAATGATTAATGTCAACAAATGAACAGTGATGTTTTATTATTACATTGCCCACTATATACGAGCTGACGCATTGTGCTCAAGTCGCACCGATTGTGCATCAACATTCTGCGATATGTTTGATGATCTCAAACCGCACTTTGTATATAATTACCAATCGGCTTTTTTCATAGAATCATAGAATTCCTACTTTGCAGAAGGAGGTCATTCGGACAATCGGGCCTGCACCGACAACAATCCCACCCAGGCCCTTTCCACTCAACGCCTGACACTAAGCCGCAATTTAACATGGTCAATTAACCTAACCCGCACACCTTTGGAGTGTGGGAGTGAGCCGAAGCACCCTGAGGAAACTAACGTACACATGGGGAGAACGTGCAAAACCCACACAGCCAGACACCCGAAGTCGAAATGGAACCCCGAGACGTGGCGTTGTCAGGCAACAGTGCAAACGTGCCGCCTTTTTTGATGAACAACTCAAAATTGCCTCTCGTTCCAAAGCACACAGAGCAAATTGGGATCGAGGACAGCTAACATTAACCTGATCTAAATATCTGATTGCTCTCTCAGGATAGCCATGTTTTTTTTTCCAGCCGAGCTGCGAGGAGGTAGGTGTAGAAGATCTGGGTCCTCAGAATTGCGGAAAGAACGTAACATTCTCGATTCTTTTTTTTACTGAGAAGTGCACTGCAATATATCGAGAGTGGTAGCCTGGTCATTGAACTTACCAAGTGGATATTCGAGCAGGGCCAGAGAATACTGCAACATTCTGGAATCATTCATAGAAACACTCACCGTGAGGGATTCCCGTTTTTTCCCACTTGTGACAAAGGTAAATCCTTGTGTTTCTGTTGCAACTCCAGTTTTCTGTATATGTTCTTCGATGTACCTAAAAGAGTAAATGGTTAGATATGAAATATTAGAATGATTAGCCTCTTCACTGCTTACAATTCGCAATGGAAAGCTGTTAGACAACTTATTGTTTACGAAAATGGGTCAGGAGCCAAAAACTATGCAAATTCAGAGAAATAGGTGGAATAGATTCGTAAAATCAGGACAAAGACTATATGTAGACATCTCAATATATCACTTGTTTCATAACATGGCATTTTCCTTAACTTCTACGTGCATCATGTTATTTTGATATGTGTTGTGCTCATTTCTTGAGACTTTTTTTATTTGCACCACCGTAGTTCGCCAGCATTTAATGCCGACTTTTCCTCTTACAAATTTATCAAGTCTGTTGGGATACATATCTTTAAAATGTAAGAGAATGGACCAGGAATTAGCTTTAAGACACAGCGAGCCACCACCGTCGGCTACTTATACCCGAACGTATTTTCATTAGAGTCCAAACAGTTAAATGTTGCACACATCCAGCTACCCATAATCCACAGTTAAAAGAACATGCGAACATATATAACCAGTTGACTGAAGGAATTTCACCTCAGGTCGGTCTGAAATTGTTGCCAACTATGGTGGGATTTGACTCCTAAAGTCTAGAATTTTCGACCTGCTTCAACAACAACATTCTTTCCTGGTTTCACAGTTGAGCTGCGGGACTTTAGCGATTCATTGAAAACGCCAATAGTCAGGTTTTCTGAAAATCACATGTTTTTTTCTGTAATTTAGTACTGAATAATAAAATGTGTTACTGTGTAACATAGAAGGGAGGGTAAATTGTTCTAAAATGTGTGCACTCTGCTCCAAACCAACATGGTGTGTGGCATGGTGGGAAATATTACGTAATTATCTGCCCATATTTTCCCTCCCAGTGTCCTTCTAATGTATAGAGTCCTGATGGTCCATATGCAAACATAACTTAATTAGAAATAATTTATGTCAGTGCAAATTTTTACAGGTTCTGAAATATGCATTTGAGAACATTCGTATGTTTTCTTTTCTCTTCCATTATACTTCATATTCATCATTGTGTCATTATTTAAATCATATTTGGTATGTCATCATAGATAATATATAGAGCAAAGTGATTTCCACTTAACATCACTGCACTTCGGTGAAACTGCACGTGAACTGACAAATTAAAGAGGCACGTTTCGTGAGATTTCACTTCGTCTTGCGTGGCGCTAACTGGCTATCCGGGGGTAGCCGGAACGCATAATTGAGATTACTATCAGATTCGTTATGATGATATTTAACCGACGAAGCAGGTTTGAGGGGCTGAGCGGCCTGTCTTTGATCTATGTTGCCCCGAGGTTCGTGTATATCAATTGTGCACTGACACTCCTCTATCAACACGCACAAAGTACTTTTATGAAGAACTGAGACATGAGCTCGAAAAATTCTCATAATATCACTTTTAATAGAAAGAAGAATTATTTCGAGTATTCTGAAAAATGCTAATGATAACAGCTATGCGTGGGTGACGGCAGGCATGATGACAGTTACCATTCAGTATAAGCATATTAACATTTGGACATAAATAGTTACATACAAACAGATTGGGAGTAATAATGAAGCAGTGGCCTTTAGGAATGTTGATTTCAACGTCACTAGAGGTGGCAGTGCATGTACTTAAGACCCTTCAAGAATAAGTATAAATCTTGCACTTTAACATATTGAATACACAAATGATTGAACTATGGAATTCACTTTCACACATTTCATATCATGTCGCGGCGAAGAAAACTTTTGTATGAAAATTGCATAGCTGCGCGAAAGATAGGTTGATCCATCAAGGACCCAAGATGCATCAAAAAAGGAACGGGACTTAAAGGAATAACTGACGACTTGCATTTTGATAATGACTGTGGCGGCATCAGGACGCATGGATACGCGTTTTTAAGCCAGTTCGTTATGTCTGAATATAATAACTGTAGCATGAAGGACAGAGTTTGTTCCATAAGCCGCAGCAACGCCAATGTGAGAATGAACAGATGACCGCCTTTGATGATGGCCAAGCCAGCGGCAAGACGGTCTTTCCCTTCTTTATTCACTACCAGGAGAGAATTTACACCAACAAAGGATAGAGGGACTGGGGATCAGCGTTTCGACGAAGAAATAGCAGTGAGACTGTGGAGTACCAACCTGGCCGTGGGAGCAAAATCATGTTAAACCAGTTTATTGGAATTACTTGAGGACATAACATGTGCTATGTATAAATGTGAACCAGTGGATATACTGCATTTTCATTTAGGCACTTAGGAATTAGGCACGGGAGTAGGCAATTCCGCCCTTCGTGCCCGCTCTAGCATTCTATATCATATTGACTGATCTTGAGCTCATCCTAATTCTATTTCCATGCATTTTCCTTGAAGAACTTTATCCCGCTTTTTTCAGATATATATCTATCACTTTCTTGAATCCATTGATTGATTCTGCGTCAACTGCACACGGGAGCAGTGAGTTCCCTAGATTCCGAATCCTCTGTGAGAAATAACTGTTCCTTACTTCTGTCTCGAACATCCCCCCTCTTACTCTGCAACTATGACGTCTTGTCCTAGATTGTTCCAGAAGGGGGAACATTGGGTTAGCATTTGCTTCATCAATCCAGTTAAATATTTTGTATACCTCAATCAAATTACCCTCATCCTGCTGTACTCTAGCGAGTCTAAGCAAAGCTACTCGACCGCTTCTAATACGACAGCCACTTCAGAGCTGGAATTAATCTAGTGATTCTCATCTGAACCACCTCCATCCTTCCTCAAAAAAGGTGACCAAAACTGAATACAACACTCCAGGTGTTGCCTCACCAATACCTTATTCAATTGTAACAACACATATCTACTTTTATAGTGTAGACCCTTGGAAATACATGACAAGGTTCCATATGCCTTGTTATAACTTTCTGCACCTGCATACCCAGTTTCTGTGACTCCGGTACAATGATACCCAGATCCCTCTGCACACACACATTTTGAATCTGTTTCCCATTTAAATAGTGATTTACCCTTTCATTCCTCCGGCCAAAATGGATAACCTCAAATTATCTACATTAACCTCCACTTGTCAGATTTTGGCCCATTGTCCTAGCCTGTCGTTATCAATTTTTAGACTTTGTATCTCTCATCACAGCCTACTTTCCCACCTATGTAGTCAGCAAAATTGCCCGATGTTCTTCTCTATCCCTACTTGTAATCATTGATATAGATTGTAAATAGTTGTCCGAGAACTAAACACTGTGGGACCTGACTGGTTAAATATCGCCAGATGAAGAAGGCCCCATTTATCTGAAACCCTCTGCCTTCTACAATTCAGCCAGTCCTCATTACAAACCACTACTCTACCGCCAACCCCTTGGGATCTAACCTTCTGGATCAGTCCCTTGTGTGGCAACTTATTAAAAAAGTGAATAATCAAGTACGCTTTAGAAATGCCACATCAAATGTTGTTGCAACTAATGAAATTCCATGCTTTGGTGGCATCACATTCGCATGAACAGTATATTAGCTAGCTGACATGAAGCAGAGAGTAGAAATAATTGGAAATTATCCAGTTTGGCAAGGCGTGATGAGTAGTATGCCACACAGATCAGTGTTGGACCCTGTTCAGTTTAAAATGTATACAAAATACTTGGATGAAGTAATAGATGGAATGTTTGCAAACTTGCTGATGATAGAAAAACAGCTGGACACTAAGCTGTGAAGAGGGCATAAGGAGGCTGCAAATTTAAAATTATGCTATGTGAATGACCAAAGTTCTGACAAATGGAACACAATATGTGATGTGAGATTGGCAATATTGAATGGACTGTGAAAGACAAGCTCACAATCTAAATGGTGACAGATCGCAGAGATCTGATAGCAAATGGACAGAGATGTCTTATTGCATGAATCAAAAGATGTACAGGGACAACAAGTAACTGGGAAATTTAATAGTATCTTGTAACTTATTGAGAGGAAAATCGCAAACAGAAGTACAAAGAACAAAGAACAGTACAGCACAGGAAATAGGCTCTTCGGCCCTCCAAGCCTGTGCCGTTCATTGGTCCAACGAGACCATTCGTTTGTATCCCTCCATTCCCAGACTATCCAGGTAAGTCATAAACGATGCCAGCGTGTCTGCCTCCACCACCCTAATTGGCAGCGCATTCCAGGCTCCCACCACTCTCTGTGTAAAGAACGTCCCTCTGATATCTGAGTTATACCTCGCCCCTCTCACCTTGAGCCCGTGACCCCTCGTGATCGTCACCTCCGACCTGGGAAAAAGCTTCCCACTATGCACCCTATCTATACCCTTCATAATTTTGTACACCTCTATTAGGTCTCCCCGCATTCTCCGTCTTTCCAGGGAGAACAACCCCAGTTTACCCAATCTCTCCTCATAGCTAAGACCCTCCATATCAGGCAACATCCTGGTAAACCTGTCTGCACTCTCTCTAAAGCCTCCACGTCCTTCTGGCAGTGCGGCGACCAGAACTGGACGCAGTACTACAAATGTGGCCCAACCAGCGTTCTATACAGCTGCAACATCAGACTCCAGCTTTTATACTCTATACCCCGTCCGAAAAAGGCAAGCATACCATATGCCTTCTTCACCACTTTCTCCACCTGTGCTGCCACCTTCAAGGATATGTGGACTTGCACACATAGCACCCTCTCTGTTTCTATACTCTTGATGGCGCTGCCATTTATTGTATAGCTCCCGCCTACATTAGTTCTTCCAAAATGCATCGCTTCGCATTCACCTGGATTAAATTCCATCTGTCATTCCTCCACCCAATATCCTGCTGTATTGTCCGACAATGTTCATCGCTATCCGCAAGTCCAGCCATTTTTGTGTCATCCCCAAACTTGCTGATAGCACCAGTTACACCTTCTTCCAAATCATTTATATTTATCACAAATAGCAGAGGTCCCAGTACAGAGACCTGCGGAACACCACTGGTCACAGACTTTCAGCCGGAAAAAGACCCTTCAACTGTTACCCTCTGTCTCCTGTGGCCAAGCCAGTTTTCTACCCATCGAGCCACCTCTCCTTGTATCCCACGATCCTTAACCTTCTTATCCAACCTGCCATGAAGGACTTTGTCAAATCCCTTACTGACATCCATGTAGGCGACATCCACTGCCCTTCCTTCGTCAAGCGTTTTTGTCACTTCCTCAAAAAACTCCATCAAATTTGTAATGCACGACCTCCCTGTTACAAAACCATGCTGTCTGTCACTAATGAGATTGTTCTGTTCTAAATGCGCCTACATCCTGTCTCTAAGAATCCTCTCCAACAACTTCCCTACCACGGACATCAAGCTCACTGGCCTATATTAATCCGGGTTATCCCTGCGATACTTCTTAAATAATGGTACCACATTCGCTACCCTCCAATCCTCAGGGACCTCACCTGTGTTCAATGAGGAGACAAAGATTTCCGTCAGAGGCCCAGCAATTACATCTCTTGTCTCCCTGAGCAGTCTCGGATAGATGCCATCAGGCCCTGGGGATTTGTCAGTTTTAATGTAACCTAAAAAACCTGACACTTCCTCTCTTCTAATGGTGATTCTCTCTAACGGATCAACATCTCCCTCTGAGACACTCCCAGCCAACAAGTCCCTCTCCTTTGTGGATACCGATGCAAAGTATTCATTTAGGATCTCCCCTATTCCCTTGGGTTCGAAGCATAATTCCTCTCCTTTGACCCTGAGAGGTCCGACTTTTTCCTGACAACTCTTTTGTTCCTAACATATGAATAAAATGTCTTAGGAGTCTCCTTAATCCTGTCTGCCAAGAACATTTTGTGACCTCTTTTTGCCCTTCTCACTCCCCGTTTGAGTTCTGTCCTACTCTCTCTGTATTCCTCGAGAGCTCCATCTGTTTTCAGTTGCCTGGGCCTAACTTTTCTTTTTGATCACATCCTCAATTTCCCTGGTTATCCACGGCTCTCGAATCCTACCTTTCCTATCCTTCCTTTTTACAGGCACATGCCTGTCCTGCAGGCTAATCAACTGTTCCTTAAGAGACTCCAACATGCCAGAGGGGGACTTAACCCCGAACAGCCTCTCCTAATGAACGGCCACCAATTCCTGCCTAATCCGGCTATAGTTAGCCTTCCCCCAATTTAGCACCCTACCCTTAGGACGACACTCGTCCTTGTCCATTACTATCCTAAAGTTAACAGAGTTGTGGTCATTATTTGCCACATGTTCCCCTACCGAAACTTTGACGACCTGACCGGGCTCATTTCCCAGAACTAGATCCAGTATAGCCCCCTCTCTACTTGGGCTATCAACATACTGTTCCAAAGAACCTTCCAGCATGCATTTTACAAATACCTCCCCGTCCAGACCCCCAGCCCGAAGCACTTTCCAGTCTCTACCAGGGAAATTGTAGTCTCCCATTACAACAACCCTATTTTTTCTGCACATATCCAAAATCTCCTGACATTTCCGTTCCTCCACTTCCCGTGGACTGTTGGATGGCCTGTAGTTATACCCCCAGCATAGCGATTGCACCTTTCGTGTTTCTGAGCTACACCCACAGCTATTCATTACATGACCCCTCTCAATTGTCCACCCTCGGCACCGCTGTAATATGTTCCCTAACTAATACCGCTACTCCCCCACATTTTTAGCCCCTCCTCGGTCTCGCCTAAAACACGTATACCCCTAAATATTCAGCTGCTAGTCCTGTCCTTCTTTTAACCATTTCTCTGTCACTGCAACCACATCCACATTTCGCATAAGCATTAAGGCCCTAAGTTTGTCTGTCTTACCCATTACGCTGCTCGCATTGAAGCAGATGCACTCCAGACCTTCAGGCCCACTCAGGTCATCCTGCTCCAGAATGCTCTTCTTTTTTTTCCAAAGTTGGAAGTAGGCCCAGGAGAAGCCTGGGAAGGTTTTTGGATGGTTTAAAAGCAGACCGCACTTTTGAGCGGGCAGCGTCGGGAGCGGGCAGTGGAGTGAGAGGGAAACAGAGTGAGAGCTGACGGGCTTTGGCTCATCGGGCTTCGGCGTAAACAGGCAGAGGAGGGGTAGGTTTAGACAGTTTTTCCTGTGTCATTGGAAGAAAGGGGGAATTATGATTGTGAGGCCAGTTTGTTGTTCTCAGTGTCGGATGTGGGAGGTCCTGGAGTCAGCTAGCCTCCCGGACATCCATATCTGCAACAGGTGCATCGAGCTGCAGCTCCTAAGGGACCGCGTTGGGGAACTGGAACTGCAGCTCAATTACCTTCGTCTGGTTAAGGAGAATGAGGAAGTGATAGATAGGAGTTACAGGCAGGTGGTCACACCGGGGCCACGGGAGACAGACAAGTGGGTCACGGTTAGGAAGGTGAAGGGGAAACGTCAGGTACTAGGGAGTGCCCCAGTGGATGTGCCCCTTAAAAATAAGTACTCCTATTTAAGTACTGTTGGGGGGAGCAGCCTACCTGTGGGAAGCAACAGTGGCCGTGCCTCTGGCGCAGAGTCCGGCCCTGCAGCTCAGAAGGGTAGAGAAAGGGAGGATGAGCAAACTGACCACAGCACCAAGGTACAAGGAGCCATCCAAGTGGGGGGAGAAACAAAGAACGTCGTAGAAATTGGGGATAGTACACTTTTGGATTCTGTTGGGCAGGGGGGGGAGGTGGACTTAGTAAGCCATGGTGTACAGGTCACTGGCTCAGAGTCAGTCCTTGTGGCTCAGAAGGGAAGGGGGAGAGGAGTAGAGGATTAGTCATTGGGAACTCCATAGTTAAAGGGACAGATAGGAGATTCTGCGGGAAAGAGAGAGACTCGCGTTTGGTGTGTTGCCTCCCAGGAGCCAGAGTCCACGATGTCTCGGATCGTGTTTTCGAAATCCTTAAGGGGGAGGGGGACCAGCCCCAAGTTGTGGTTCACATAGGCACTCAAGACATAGGTAGGAAAAGGAATGGGGATGTAAGGCAGAAATTCAGGGAGTTAGGGTGGAAACTTAGGGCTAGAACAAACAAAGTCGATATCTCTGGTTAGTTACCCGTGCCACGTGATAGTGAGGAGAGGAATAGGAAGAGAGAGCAGTTGAACACGTGGTTACAGAGATGGTGCAGGAGGGAGGGATTTAGATACCTGGACAATTGGGGCTCTTTCTGGGGTAGGTGGGACCTCGACAAACAGGATGGTCTGCACTTGAACCAGAGGGGTACCAATATCTTGGGGGGGGAAATTTGCCAATGCTCTTCGGGAGTGTCGAAACTAATTCACCAGGGGGGTGGGTACCTGAATTGTAGCTCCGGCGTACAGGAGGTTGAGAGTCGTGAGGTTATGGATGAGGTTTCAGAGTCGCAGGAGTGTACTGGTAGGCATGAAGGCGGTTTAAAGTTTGTATACTTCAACACCAGGAGCATCCGGAATAAGGTGGGTGAGCTTGCAGCATGGGTTGGTACCTGGGATTTCGATGTTGTGGCCATCTTGGAGACATGGATGGAGCAGGGACAGGAATGGTTGTTGCAGGTTCCGGGGTTTAGATGTTTCACTAAGTGCAGGGAAGGTGGTAAAAGACGGGGAGGTGTGGCATTGTTAGTCAAGGACAGTATTACGGTGGCAGAAAGGACATTTGATGAGGACTCGTCTACTGAGGTAGTTTGGGCTGAGGTTAGAAACAGGAAAGGAGAGCACTCCCTGTTGGGAATTTTTTTTTAGGCGTCTGAAAAGTTCCAAAGATGTAGAGGAAAAGATTGCAAAGATGATTCTGGATAGGAGCGAAAGTAACAGGGTAGTTGTACTGGGGGACTTTAACGTTACAAATATTGACTGGAAAAGCTATAGTTCGAGTACTTTAGAGGGGTCGGTTTTTGTCCAATGTGTGCAGGAAGGCTTCCTGACCCAGTATGTAGATAGACAAAGAAGAGGCGAGGCCACATTGGATTTGGTACTGGGTAATGAACCAGGCCAGGTGTTAGATTTTGTGGTAAGTGAGCACTTTGGTGACAGTGACCACAATTCGATTACGTTTACCTTAGCAATGGAAAAGGATAGGTATATACCAAAGGGCAAGAGTTATAGCTGGAAATTATGATGCGATTAGGCGAGATTTAGCTGGCATAGGTTGGGGAAGGAAACTGCAGGGGATGGGCACAATTGTAATGTGGAACTTGTTCAAGGAACAGCGCCTACGCGTCCTTGATAAATATGTACCTGTCAGGCAGGGAGGAAGCAGACGTGTGAGGGAACCGTGGTTTACTAAGGAGGTTGAATCTCTTGCGAAGAGAAAGAAGGAGACTTATGTTAAGATGAGACGTGAAGGCACAGTTAGGGCACTTGAGAGTTGCATGTTAGCCTGGAAGGACCTAAAGAAAGAGTTACGAAGAGCCAGGAGGGGACATGAAAAGTCTTTGGCAGGTAAGATCAAGGAAAATCCTACAGCTTTCTATAGGTATGTCAGGAGTACAAGGATGACTGGGGTAAGATTAGGGCCAGTCAAGGACAGTAGTGGGAAGTTGTGCCTGGAGTCTGAAGAGATAGGAGAGGCATTAAATGAATATCTTTCGTCGGTATTCACACTGGAGAGGGACAGTGTTGTCGAGGAGAGTACTGAGATGCAGGCTGATGGACTGGATGGGATTGATGTTCATAAGGAGGAGGTGTTAGCAATTCTGGAAAGGGTAAAAATAGATAAGTCCCCTGGGCCGGATGGGATTTATCCTAGGATTCTCTGGGAGGCTAGAGAGGAGATTGCAGAGCCTTTGGCTTTGATCTTTGTGTCGTCATTTTCTACAGGAACAGTGCCAGAAGACTGGAGGATAGCAAATGTTGTCCCCTTGTTCAAGAAGGGGAGTAGGGACAACCCTGGTAATTATAGACTGGTGAGCCTCACTTCTGTTGTGGGCAAAGTATTGGAAAGAATTATAAGAGATAGGATTTATAATCACCTAGAAAGGAATAATTTGATTAGGGATAGTCAGCACGGTTTTGTGAAGGGTAGGTCGTGCCTCGCAAACCTTATTGAGTTCTTTGAGAAGGTAACTAAAGAGGTGGATGAGGGTAAAACGGTTCACGTGGTGTATATGGATTGCAGCAAAGCGTTTGATAAGCTTCCCCATGGTAAGCTTTTGCAGAAAATACGGACACATGGGATTGAGGGTGATTTAGTGGTTTGGATCAGGAATTGGCCAGCTGTAAGAAAACAGAGGGTGGTGGTTGATGG
Organism: Mustelus asterias; assembly: GCF_964213995.1. Classification (NCBI taxonomy): domain Eukaryota; kingdom Metazoa; phylum Chordata; class Chondrichthyes; order Carcharhiniformes; family Triakidae; genus Mustelus; species Mustelus asterias. The sequence goes on from NC_135816.1 coordinate 93,656,356, forward strand.
GAAATATTAATCCTGGAGTTCAGTTAGTAGTGGTGTACCGCAAGGATCTGTTTTGGGGCCACTGCTGTTTGTCATTTTTATTAATGACCTGGATGAGGGCGTGGAAGGATGGATTAATAAATTTGCGGATGACACTAAATTCGGTGGAGTTGCAGATAGTGCGGAGGGAAGTGGCAAGTTACAGAGGGACATAGACAAGCTGCAGAGCTGGGCTGAGAGGTGGCAAATGGAGTTTAATGGGGAAAAGTGTGAGGTGATTCACTTTGGAAGGAGTAACAGGAATACAGAGTACTGGGCTGATGGTAAGGTACTTGGTAGTGTGGATGAACAGAGGGATTTGGGTGTCCATGTGTATAGATCCCTGAAAGTTGGTACCCAGGTTGATAGGGTTGTTAAGAAGGCGTACGGTGTGTTAACTTTTATTGGTAGAGGAATTGAGTTTCGGAGCGAGGAGGTCATGCTGCAACTTTACAAAACTCTGGTGCAGCTGCATTTGGAGCATTGCGTAGAGTTCTGGTCGCCATATTATAGGAAAGATGTGGAAGTGTTGGAAAGGATGCAGAGGAGATTTACCAGGATGTTGCCTGGTATGGTGGGAAAATCGTATGAGGAAAGGCTGAGGGGCTTGAGGTTGTTTTCGTTCGAGAGAAGAAGGTTAAGAGGTGACTTAATAGAGGCATACAAGATGATCAGAGGATGAGATAGGGTCGATAGTGAGAGCCTTTTTCCTCGGATGGTGATGGGTAGCATGAGGGGACATAGCTTTAAATTGAGGGGTGAGAGATATAGGGCAGATGTTAAAGGTAGGTTCTTTACTCAGAGACTAGTACGGGCGTGGAATGCCCTGCCTGCAGCAGCAGTGGACTCATCAACATTACGAGCATTCAAATGGTTCTTGGATAAACATATGGATGATATTGGAAGAGTGTAATTTATAGGGGCTTCAGATTGGTTCCACTGGTCGGCGCAACATCGAGGGCCGAAGGGCCTGTACTACGCTGTAATGTTCTATGTTCTATGTTCCATGTTCTTCTTAGCTAGCCTTGCCCTCGCCCCCAGCTCGACCCCAGCCTCAGTACTTACTGATGTACTATTTTGATCCCCACCCCCCTGCCACACTAGTTTAAACCTTGCCGAAACACTCTAGCAAAACTCCCAGCCAGGATATTTGTGCCCTTCCAGTTAAGGTGTAACCCATCCTTTCCGTACAGGTGCCATCCTCTCATGAAGACATCCCAGTGATCTATGAATTTGAAACACTCCCTCTTGCACCAGTCCTTTAGCCACGTGTTCAATTGTAGGATCCCCCTGTTCCTGGCCTCACTAGCACTAGGCACTGGGAGCAGTCCATAGATTGCTACCCTTGAGGCCTTATTGATTAGCCTCACACCCATATTCCTGAATTGCTTTCGTATGACCCCCCTGCTTTTTCTACCTACGTCATTTTGACCAATGTGTGCAATTACATCTGTTTGATTGCCGTCCCTTTTTAATATGTTTCCTACCCTCTCGGAGACATCCAGTACCCCGGCACCAGGGAGGCAGACTACTATCCTGGAGTATCGTTCGCGCCCGCAGAACCGCCTGGCCGTCCCTCTAACCATTGCATCCCCCACCACTAATTCTCTCCTAATCCCCTTCTTTCCCTTCTGGACCTCTGAGCCTGTCTCTGTCATCCCTCTCCACAGGATCCAAAACAATATACCTATTTTGGAGGGCAACCACAGGGGATCCCTCCACTGATTGCTCACTCCCTTCCCCTCTCCCATCTGTTGCCAGCCCTTACTATTGTGGGAGACTGCCACTGGGATACTTTCTGGTACATCACCCTGATGACTTTTACCCTTCCGAATTGTGACCCACTTGTCTTCCTTCTGGTAGATTATGCTTCCGTTATACGTGGCATTAGTGAGACCACACAAATTGTAGTACTGCATACAGAATTAGTCACTTTATTTATGCAAAAATGTAAACGCATTGGTCATTTGCCAGACTGAACTCTGAAATGGGTGAGTTGCTCGAGTGGAAAGATTGGATTGCACTTATTGGAGCTTAGAAGGGCAGAAAATGTGCAGGATCCAAAGGGGTCTTGTCAGTGTAGCAGTAAATAAGATGCTTCTTGTGAGGAAACTCTATGTCTTGCGGTCAGTTTGAAAATACAGCATCACCTATATAAAACTGAGATGAGATCATTTGTCTTCTGTCAGAGAATCTAACTTTCTGGAACTCTCTTCCTTAAAACGTGGAGGAACCAACGTCTTGGAATATGCTGAAGACAGAGGACTATAGAATATTTGTACGTAAAGGAATTATAGGGTTATTTGGGCAACAGACTTGTAAATTTAAGTTGAACATCAGATGATGCATGATCTAATTAAATTTAGGAGTGGGCTCGAGAGACCGAATGACATCCTTCTCCGCCTTGTTCGCATGTAAACAGAATTTTTACCTTGATGTCATGTGTGTTATTCAAAATTAATGAGTTGTTGGATTCAGGAAAGGGTGGTATTAGTTGAGGAGCAGCCGAAACTTAACTGTAAAATATGGAAATGCACATTTCAGCTGGGAGTTTGAATTTCATTACATTCCCAGCATCATGACCTGTCTAGTCACGAAGCAGACTATTTCACCTTGGAATGTGAATTTCCCAAATGTCTTTCCTTGCTTTCAGTCCATCTTATTCCCGTCCTGCTTTGCGTTTTGATAACAACATATTCATGCAATACAAGTGTTTGACATTGTTCATTAAGAGCTTTGGGAAATTTCAAATTCTGTAAGAGCTGGCGCCTGTCGTTCATTATTGCATGAAATATGACGTAAATCCTTAAAGCCAATTGTCATTAATGAAAACAACTCTCTTTGCTGTTAATTGGCACTTGATTGCCATATAACATTCTTAAGGCAAGTGAGTTGGAAATAAATACTTCCTTGCCAGTCGTCAAGGCCACAATGGGATTATTCAGGTAACATGCTCACCAATTGATGAAGGAACTCTTCCCGGCCGAATGGTTACCCATTAGCATCATTGTAATCTTCTTTCTTGGAGCCAAGAGTCTGAGTCCAAGCTGGTTGGCAATGTCCACTAGGCCTACCGATGGGAAAAATTAAAACCGAGTGAGCCTCTTCAGAAACTTCTCCAATGCAAATACATCCTTCTTCAAATGTGGGTTAAAACTGCACACAATATTCTAAGTGCATGCTCACGAACATTTTGTCCAGGAGAGGACAGAAACTTCACTGAATTTATATTCTATCCCATTATCAATAAATTTAAAGATTCAATTTACCTTCCTCACATTTTCTGTGCCTGCATGCTAGTTTACTGCGATTCATGCACGAGGACACCAACATACCTCTGTACCAAAGCACTTCGAAGTTTCTCTCCATTAATATGATAATTTGCCCTTGTATTTCCCGAGCAAAATGGATAAGAGATAATATCACAGTAATCCATGTTATCCTTCAGCTGCCAGATCTTGCCCCATTGTCTTAAACTATCCACATCAATTTGTAAATATCATTATCACAACTTACTATTCCCTATTTCGGTGAAATGAAGAAATTTGGCTATGAGCAGTACTATCCCTGCAGCCAAGTCATTTATATAGATTCCAAAACGATAGAGGCCCAGGAGCGAACCCTGTGACACCCTACCAATTACATCTGGTAATAGGATGTTGAACATGATCATTTAGAATTGAACGAACGTTGGTAGATACGAACATATTAATAAGGAGCAGGGGAATGCGAATGGGCCCCTTAAGCTCACTGCCAGACCATTGCTGAACTGACAGTGATTTATATCCCACATCTCCACCGACCCCCAATAACATTTCAGCCCCTTGCTAAACAAGAACTTATCTAATTCTGCCTTGAAAACATTCAAATACATTGCTTCAACTGCCTTTGTATGCAGTGAATTCCAAAGTCTCACGACCCTCTGAGAGAAAACATTTCTTACATGAGCGAGCCATTATTTTTAGACGGTGATTCCTAGATCTGGAATCTCCGACAGGATGAAAGATTCATTTCACAACCACCCTGTCAATAACCCCCAGCACTTTCAAGGTCAAATTTCCCCTCCCTTTTTTTTACGTCTCGTGGATACAAATCTACCCTGTCTAACTATTTATCATAAAATAACACTCCTATTCCTGGTATTAATCTAGCAAATGTTGCTAGATACCAGCTGCTTCAAAGCGTTTACATCTTTCCTCACATAAAGAGATGAATACTCTGCACTGCACCCCGGATGTGGATTCACTAATGTCCTGTAAACATCGGTCCAACCTCTCTAATGTTGTCAACAAATTGTAATCAATTCTCTCACAATAAATTGCAACGCTCTATTAACTTGCAGACAATTCTTCACATTGAGTAACATGTATCGTTACTTTTTTCAACCTCAGACCGTCGTGACACATTTATTTTTGGAGTCTATTAAAGGCTTATAGAAACAGCCATCGTGCCTCTCAGAGAAAAAAGCGAGCAATGTCGCAGTTGATGTGAAAGATCATCAATGGTACGAATGAGCAGCAGAAGCGAAATATTTTGAGGGGTTTTTGTGTCTACTTATTCTTCGATTCTGTACGCTATTTACCTGTGGTTCTAACTGCTGTCTTTTGCCGAATTCGAATTCCACACTTTACAAACCCCATGATGATGCCCGTCCACCATAATTGTCACTTTCAGACTCTCACTCTGTGAACCTCAGGCTCATTATATTACCGAAAAACTCCTTCTGCACTTTTCATTTCATTGTGATCCATGCACTTCTGCAAATACCACACAGATCCAATGCCCTTTAGGGCAGACGGATCCATGGAGCGAGAGTAAAGCATAGGGCGTTTCAGCAAAATCCCGCCGAAAGCAACATTACCGATTTGAATTAGTTCCATTTCAGGCCTGGTGAAACCCGAGACCACAGTGACTCAGACACTAAAAATACAGTTGCCAGTTGCTGCCTTTCACATTCAAGGGGCTTAGTCCGATCTGCCTGCAGTAAGCATGTGTTGAAAACATTTCTGACTCCTTTCCCTAATAATGTTAGAACAACTTACTCACCGTGTACTGAGTCCGTGTAAAGAAAGTTACATTCTCGGAGTATGTGCTCATTAACGGAAAGACTCAAACTCTCAGAGGGATTTGAAACATTCCGGAGCCTGGGAAATCCCGACATGATCGGTGCTTGCAGCAGCGCAGCTCCCTTCACACAGACCAACTACACGCAGACTCACAGCGGACCAGAAAATGATGGTCACACGTTATGTTACATAACACATGCATGCTTCAGTGACACTCTATATGTCGCAAAAGAGAACATGCTGGGAAATCTCAGCAGGCCTGGCAGCATCTCATAAGAACGACGTAAGAGCTAGGAGCAGGAATAGGCCATGTGGCCCCTCGAGCCTGTTCCGCCACTCAATAAGATCATGCTGATCTTTTTGTGGATTCGGCTCCACTTACCCGTCCGCTAACCATAACCCTTAATTACTTTACTGTTCAAAAATGTATCTATCATTGTCTTAAAAGCATTCAATGAGGTAGCCTCAACTGGTTCACTGGGCAGGGAATTCCATCGATTCAGAACCCATTCTCTCCAAGGTGAGAAAATAACGTCTCGAGTCCAGATGACTCTTTGTCAAAATTTCAGATTTCAGCATCCACATTAAATTTGCTTTTATTCCATGTGTGCGAGGTGGCTTACACAATTTGATTAACCCATCTGTCTCTCCATCCAATGGGATTTGACATTTCCTGCTCATCTACAATCCAGAAGGTTGCTGAGGTCAATATTTGTTTTTGTAATCTGTTAACCTCGACTGCCTACTGGAGTGTCTAATTGAATATGACTATATAAAGTCATGTGACTTATATCAAAGAAGATGTAGATAATTTCATATCGAATGAAACAGCTAACCTTATCGTCCCAGTGTCAAAATAAATAATGTAAACTGATTTATCCTTCAATTTAACCCATTGCTATATCTTAAATTGCGATCACTTACGACGAGCTATAATTGGAGAATGATACATTTCACAATTCTGGATGACGATTGTTCGCCTTATTTCAATGGAATGATTTCGTACAAAACTGTACAATAACATGGGCATATTCTTTCTCATTTCAAAACAAACATTAGCCCAGTAGCTAAATGAAGCAAAGCACTACCATAATAGTAGGGCCAATTTGTAGATTATATCTGTCCAATTAAGGCACGGCATGAATGATTAATTATAGCAAAGAGAATTCAATTTGATAAATATATTTGAATCTTGCGGTTGCAGACAGCGTTACTCAATGACTAACGACAGTCAACCTAGCCTGCTAGCCTAGAAGTGCCAACCAATGGCTGCATTGTTAGCGTTCTTCTTATGTATGTGCATCAATTTCTGGTGAAGCCTTTGTTGAATAAGGTAAGTAAAGAGGATGAAGGGAGTTTTAGTGCTGCCCCAATCTATTATTACATCGCCGACTCCAACACTTCCTGAAAATTTAATGCTCTTCTCTCCACACATTCTAAGTATAATCTCACGACAGGCGTCAAACAACATGTGGATAATCCATTCTTTGTTCAACTTGTGATTCTTTACCTCTCTATATCCTTGAATCTATTTAAGACGGACTTTGCTGACCATTCCTCATAGCTTGCCGAACTCGGCAAGATTCATAACACTAACGCCGGCCGAAGAGATAAATGACGAGCTGAAAAAAAAACCAGATCGGATAAATTTCTCCCGTTTCTTTAAAAAACAAGTGAGATCATGCGATGGATTAGAGGAAATGATAGAATTCAGAGTGGAATTTGGCTTAGTGCCAAATTTCCCAAGTGAGCTGTTAACATCTGAAACTGAATTGAAATTCTGTCTCAACATAGATTTTAAGGGTTTAGTGTGTACATAAGACCGGAGCTCCAATAGTTAGTTATCTGTTGGTCACCTGAGTGGATCATACTGGCTTATCCATGCATTAGGCACGATTTTCCCTGGCATTGTGTCGCTCCCAGGAGAACACACGGACGTACGAAATCTGCTGCAATGATCTTGCTGACGTGTGAAAGGATAGATCGGCAAGCTTACATTTTCCTCTGGTTCTATGGTTCTTTGCCACTTCCAAAAATCCAGAACTGTGACCAATTATTTCCAAGTGCCTTACGTCGATATATCTGCATTTATACCACGTCCTGTATTTTGTCAAGCAATTTGTGTACCAGTGACCAGTAGTAAGGACAGGATCTATGCTGAGTCAAGAATTACATTTCTCACCATTGAATATTTTAGAAGCTTAGATATATATCAATATAAGGGTCTCAGGCATGGGTTTGATTGTTACTCCAGGAAATACATAAATTATTAAATGAATAAATATATAGACTTCAGTCATGAATGAGCAAACAAATCAATAGATACATAAATGAACACATCTATCTATCTATCTATCTATCTATCTATCTATCTATCTATCTATCTATCTATCTATCTATCTATCTATCTATCTATCTATCTATCTATCTATCTATATGCCTACCAGTGTGGTGGCAATTGCAGAGTGCTGGATATGTGGGGCCATGAGTTTAAAGATTGTGGTTGAGTACCAGTCTGCTGTTACAGCTTTGCACAGTGTCTCATAAATGTAGAGTTGTGATGCTGTACCTGATCGAATTCTATCCCGCGTATGTCTGTGACAATGCCACATTGCAGGACGCAGGGTATCCTGAATGTGGATCGTGTACGTCCACTGCAAAATATCTTTGCAAATATATTTTTCAGTGGTCACGTCTGTCTCCAATGCCAAGGAAGGACGTACCTTGGATAGACCGGTTGTGAGAATTAGGTTGGGTATGGCTCCCTGTTGCTACTGCCTGAACAGAAAGCACAAGACCCAGTCCAGCAGCAATGTTCGTTATGATGCCACGCCACCGAGCTACGTTTGGTGATGGACATTTAAGCCTCTCTCCCAGGATACACTTGCGCCCTTGCTACACTCACTGCTACCTCTCAATTATGTTCAAGAAAGAGGAGTATCAATATGTCAGCTGAGGGCTTTGATACATCAGCTGAGGTCTAAGCGGTGCGGGCGGGGGGGGTTGGTGGGGGCGGGGGGGGGAGTGGCGGGGGGAGCGAGGTTGTTCTAACGGAGAAGGTAGTTTGGTGTTGAGGACTCGAAGGCAAACACCCTGCCAATTGTATGCCATAGAAGCGCAGTTCTGCTATCTTCGGCCAGCAGCTAAGAAAAGACATACCCCGGGATGGTGCTGGTGATGTCAGGGTCATTTGTCATGGTATATCACTCCGTGAATATACCTATGTCAGCCTGTTGCTTGACCAGCCTGTGTGAGTGCTCTCCCAATTTCCAAAGAGATCATTATGGGAGACTTTGCAATGTTAAAAGGGTTCGGGTTGTTAATTCCGGTTCCTAGGTCGATGCTGATTGGCCCATCCACTTCCATCTGGTCTATGGCATATTACAAAGGATTGAAATTATTGTGTACTTCACCCTAGCTTATGGATTATATATTTGATCAATGAAGGGATTGTAAATGATGAATGAATCTTTACTATGTGTTTTATCCACATTCATCATACATATTTGAATATATATTTTTTGAAATCAGATTTGGAGCCAACTCAGCCGTCACCCTGACATGATTTGATTTGCTCAGGTGTCCACGTTTTTTCCTTACTTCCATGTTTTGATTTCTTATCATATTGATCTACGAACGTGGGGGTATTGATGTGCACAATGATTTTGTTGTTAGCGTGCTCCAAAATAAACTTGATATGTTTTATATTTGTTCTTTAACTCATTTCAACCGCCTGTTTGCACTGAAATATCTCATCTGGTGGATTTCAGGTAGCAGTTAGCACAAAATACGTGAAACAGTTCTGATGGTTCCTTATCGCATTGATAAACAAACTTTCCATTATTTCCTAACATTGCTGGTCTACTGCGTTTGTATTTCCATTGTTTCCTCTTCCCCCCGCCCCCTTCCCCCCTCCCAAATAACGAGCACCCACGGCATTTAGTTTAAACATTGTAACTAGGCTCTTCCGCACTACATATTTCTACCAGAACAGTCCTGTAATGTCATTCATAAGACTGCATACATTATTCCAAATGTAGTCTACCTCTGCATTGCACTTATTCAGCGTCAGATTTGTGCTTCGATATCCTATATTATTTCTCATAGAACTGTGCTCCCATTATCATATTCATGGTCTGACATGCTTCTAATTCGTGTGAATAACTCCAATCCCTCCAAATTTATCCTCATCCACATATTATCCAGCTTTCTCTGTAATTAGTTAGTAACTCGAATGCCTGTGAATAATTTTACAGATATGCTAACTCACATTAACTAACATGCTAATGATTTGTTCAAATTTACCACAAGCAAACCATTTATAATGTAAAACGAGTCCCCTTCTACAATTCACGTTAAACCCGGATTACTGTACTGTTCGAGCTGACGAATTAATACATTCTCCAGCCCTATCTGGGTACTTCTCTGGGATGGCAGTTTTCAAGAATGATAGACCTCAAATGCAGAATTTTTATTTCTACACTTATGGTGTTAACGCCGACTGCTGAACAAGAAAATGGTGCAAAGCCTGGTAGAGTCGAGGACTTCCAATGACATTATAAACCAATGTCCTTTTTGATCTCTCCGGTGGATGTCAATTATCATTAAGCACTATTTTGTTGTAAAACAAGTTGACTTCAGCCTTTGCCCTGAACAATATTTAGCTTTCAATAAAACATTTTCTGGCGTACAGTATGAGAGTCTCACTTCGGTTTGGAGTCGTACTACGGATTTAACAGATATACATGGTAATGCGAAGCAATATGTTGAAACAACAATTTCATTGAATATTAAATTAATGAAAATTATAGTAATAATTTTAGTGCTAAACAATTATAATTGATAATACAAGATATAAAGAAGGCAGAGGAAATAAAGAGAGATTAATTTGTTGAAAGGTGAAAGCACTTTATATATTATGACCGGAATGAAGACAGATCAATTTACATATTAAGTATACTGTATTATCTATGTATATATGATAACCCCATATTGATGTGTTTCACGACAGAAGCATAATTTGGTAAAATTCCTTTGATTACTATATCAGTTTGTCTCTGAATGACTTACATGGATGGAAACTTCGGTTAGTCACTCCGTTCCCAGGATTTCATGCAGTAATCTCCATGGCAACAGCATTCCACTTCAGCCACAGCAGCTAATCCTGAGAAATGTGTTCCGTAAGGACACATTTCAGGCTCCATTAGAGCCTTTCAAGGTCTTGTTCAGGTATTCTAAAAAAAAAACAAGTCAGGCATACACTCTAGTCGTAATCAATTTTCCCGAAATAAATTGCAAGAATTTGCAGATTCAGCATTGTTGAAGTTGCATCCGATGATCGTATTGCCCATCCGTCATCAATCAGGTTGCAATGTCAGCTTCTGATTACACACTGCGGTTGTTAACCCCATGATATTCATTGTCTTGGCTCATTAATTAAGGATCCTAAAATAATTCTGAGACTAAATGCCATCTATGCATAGCCAGTATGGTCCAACAAAATGTGAGGAAACAAGTGAGGAATATACTACTCCTGATTACTATTGAATAATTATTTTACTGTGAAACCGATACGTTCACAAGATCAGAGATGGTTTAGGGTCGTTATATTCGTGTACTAAGTCCGACAGTTTTTGGAAGGACTTCATCTCGGGTGCCTCTGGGTGAGTTAAACTGCGCATAATAGCAAAAGTGCTGGTCCACACGCAGTCAGCAGGATAACCCATTGCTTTTCGTTTGAGTCTATGTCGTTTGCCCTTAAGAAATACTTCATCCTTTCCACATATTGGATCCAGTCCTCCACTGTGGGGTCGAAAGAGTCTAACTTCCCAAAGAGCGGAATGCTTATCCAACAATGGCTTACCCTCAATATGCGCGGTGGTTCAGCAAGTTCCTTCAGGTCACTTCTTTTGCCTCGTCGCCACTGAAATAACTCGACGGAGGCGAGAGACCCGTCACCAAGTTCTTTTGATTCACCAGCTATAATACATACAGATCTCTCACTCTTGGGAGCTTCCAGCTATCGCTGGCAGAGAGACTGATGCACCTGCTTGAAATAGGGAGCATGAGGCTACCTGATTGAACCATGAATTAAGACTCCTTAGGGACTTCTTTCAGTGTACCAACGAAATAACCAAAATCAAATTAACATCTGGACAACTCAAAAAGGGTAGCTCCCTTAAAAGGAGGGAACTGCCCGAGGTAAAAAAAAGTGGAAAGGAAACTTAAAGCATCAAATTAAAATGTGAATAAAGGGGTCAAGAATACTCCCCAGTCTCTATGGTGCCCAGCGAGCATGGAAGGCGTGAACTGTGCCCCCGGACACTGCATGCTCCCTTTCGAGGGACACCTGGCCGCGAATATAGCCGCGATAGAGGGGAAGACAGTCAGGTTGGACAACCCCCTCGATTACCTGCTGCGTGGACCTGTTGATGGAACGCCAGGAGCAGGTTCACGATGACGTCCTCCTCCCCCTCCCCCCCCCCTCCCCATCCCCCTTAACACCAGTAGTTCAGGAGCGTGGGACTGAATTGCAAATAAAACATCAATAACATTTTTTGAGGAAACTGTTTGTGCAGCCGATAACACAAAATGTAGACATGGTCCACGGACTCCACATGGTTGCAAAAAGGGCACGCCTGGGAGCCCGTGAACCGGAAGAACCTACAATTGTACGTTACTGCTGCGTGCAGCACACTCCACCCCAGGCCCCAAAGAGAGTTGGGCGGAGATACCTCCGCAGAGGGATGTCCACTGGGGACCTCCATCGCCCGCAACAAGGCCAACCAAGGTGTGTCCGGGCAACGGGCGAGGACGTGGTAGTAGAAGGTGTGCAGCAGCAGCCCGTACAGGAAACAGCTCCCTGCGGTAGCAAAGGGCAAAGAGGGCCTTTCCACGAGGCGGCACAAGCTGCGGGGCACCTGACCCGGGAGGGGGGGTTTCTAGGTTTTGGGCCAATGTAAATTCCACCCGAGCAGAGGTACGTTCGGGCAGGATCCAGCTGCACATTTGTGCCTGCTCGAGACCAGGTGTGCCCTCGGGTCGAGCACAATCAGCCTAAGGTTTTGAATGGCTTTGGCCGCGTACTGGATGGCCACCCCCGCGCGCTCAGCCAGCTCCTGGGGGTTCATCCGGCCCACTCCTCCTCCATACTGCATGTCCCTGATCGTAGTTACCCCGGCCCTCCTCTCTGCGAGACACCTGAAGTTATATGGTTGGAGGAGCGGATTCCTGAGCAGCGGCTCTCACACGAGACCCGCTACGACTGACAGAGGAGAGCTGCGTCGCGAGGTGACTGTGTTCCAGGTTTTGAGAAGATCCTGGGAAATGACGGGCAACGCCTGCAAGAAGGTACGAAGACTCCCCAGATTTACATACAGGAGCTGCACGTCATAATTCAGGCCGTGCAACTGGCGGAATAAATACGTCGCCAGGGCACACCATCGTGGAGGAGCTCGATATAAATATACCTCTGCAGGTTCGGGAGGTGGCAGGTCACCACTTGGGTGCAAAGGCACACCACTGCCTGATCGCCCTCCACAAGCGGGAGATGCAGAACCTCAGCAGGGACCCACTGCAGTCTGTTATCCCAGAAGAAACGGACGAGGGTTCTCTGGATGTTTGACAAATGCAAGGGGAGGGGTGAAAGTGACCAACCGGTACCACAGCATGGAGGTGATCAGCTGGTTTATGACGAAAACTCGCAGACTGTAAGACAATATTTGGAGCAGTCCTGTCGAGCGACTCAGGTGACTGGTGACTTTGGTGTCCAACCCCTGCCAGTTTGCGGCCGGGTTTCCACGGCCAGACAAAGCTGAACTCCCAAGTAGAGGAGGCCAGTCCTGCTCCAGGTGAAAGGCCTGACCTCCTCTGGGAGGGGGTCCTTCTGCCACGGACCGACGAGGAGTCCGGAGCACTTGGCCCAGTTGATCCTGGCAGAGGACGCGGCAGAATGCATTGCCTGGCACCCCCGCATCCTCCGCAGGTCAGCCGGGTCCGTGAACATGAGGAGCACACCATTGGCATAAGACGGCAGGACCACCCTGGCGCCCGGCCCACACAGAGACAAACCCGAAAACCTCCTCCACAAGAGGCACAGAAATGACTCCACGCAAATTAAGTACAGTTCACCGGACAAGGGACAGCGCTGGCGCACTCCTCTCCCAAAGCGAAGGGGCACCGTCAGGGACCTGTTAACTTTAATGAGACATTCTGCAGCAGAGTACAGTAATCAAATTCAGGCGACGGATTGCGTCCCAAACCCGAAAGCCCACAGAGTTCCAAGCAGATACTCGTAATCCACTCTGGCGGACACCTTCTCCTGATCAAGGGACAGGAAGACGCTCGTCACACCAGCTCTCTGGGAATGATGGATTAGGACCCGGACTAGATGGAGGTTGACATGTATTGAACTGCCCAGGACTCTGTAGGACAGCTCAGGGTGTATCATGTGGTCCAGCATGGGTCAAGCCGTGTTTACAGTGCCCTGGTGAAAAATTTGTAGTCCGTGCTGAGGAGTGAAACAGGGCGCCACTTCTTCAGTTGATGGAGATCCCCCTTTGTGGGCAGCGGGGCAATGGCGGCCCTGCACCACGAAAGGAGCATCTCTCCGTTTGCAAGCCTCTCCCCCAGGACGCCCGTGTAGTCGTTCCCCAGAAAGTCCCAGAACACCCTGAAGATCTCCACGGCCAGCTCGTCAAGCCCGGGGATTTCCCCCTTGAAAAGCTGTCAAGGGCGCCGGTTAGCTCGACCAGGCTTAATGGGGAACCAGGCCCGCTGACGCCCTCTGGGCTGACCTGCAGCAGGTCCTTCCTCAAAACTCTGCGGGCATCATCGCTGGACGGATCCGGAGAGAAAAGGGCAGTGTAGTAATTTTGGGCAATGTCCCTTATGCCCTCCAGATCTGAGGCGGGGGACCCGTCGATGACCAGCAATGTAAAGAGCTGCTGATAGATCACGTGCCATTTTCCCAGCGAGCAAAAGAAGGGGGAGCCGTGTTCCAGGTCCATGTGGAATCGCTGCCGTGATCTCACGTACACGAAGTGAGACCTGATGAGTTCCAGGTTCCGCTGCGCGCCCATCTTCTCCCTGTACTCCAGCCGCAGGGTTGGGTCCACATCGGACTGACCAAAGCATGACTCCAGGTCCAAAACCTCCCGCCCAACTCCTCGGCCCTGGATTTCTGCCTCTTTGTCGACCCCCTCGCGTATTCCTGATCAAAGGTACAGATGTGAGACTTACCCACATGCCACCATAGCCTCAAGGAAGGGAAGCCTCTCTGCTTCCTTCTCCAGCTCCCCTCACTGACCATCAAGCGCAGCAATCGGCCTGGCACAGGCATCCTGACCCCCAACATCTCTGGCTGAAAATACAGGGCCAACAATATAGCCACCCCACAAAAGTGAGTGCGAAATTGATCATGTGGACCCACCCTTGCCACTCCAGGAGACATCGGACTTTATCTCCCCAGGTGGTACAGGGTTCTTGCAGGAAACACACCGCACACTTCCTGTCCTGGAGGACCGATAAGTTCTGGAACCTGCGGAGTGGCTCACTGGTGCCATTGAAGTTGATGCTGGCTATGGCCATCTTCATAGTGCCTCCGTCACCATTCACTTATCTAATTATTTCTGAGAGTGAAGGCAGAAGGCGCGCCGGTCCACTCGCTCATGAGTCCAGTAAGGAACCCTCGCATCTGGCGCTGCTCTTTTTCATCCTGTCCCAGTGCCACCTGCGAGCAGGCTTGCGTGGACTGGTTGTGTAGTGCGAGGTCCGACGAACGGTCGAGGGCCAGTTGGACGCTATCAGGGCCATGAGTTCCCCTGAGGGGCGACTCGGTGGTGGGAACATGGGAGTTGACTGCCTCTCTCCAGGTGGACTCAAAAACCGGCCCCGTGCCGACCACCAAGTAGCTCTCCTCCTCAGGGCAGTCGCCCTCCGACTCCGGGTCTCCAGTCGCAGTGTGTACAGAAGGCGTCACGGAGCCACCAACCAGTCCCTTGCTTCTGGGCCCAAGGGTGGTGGGGGTTCAGTCCCCCGCTTTGCACAGATGCTGGGAGATCCCACAATTCCAGCGAAAACTCTGGTTGGAAAGCGGGGCTGCCCAGCATTAGAGGTCGGGATTGGGGATGGTCGGGCATTCTCACCACCGCCACCCGAGAAGCCAAACAGCGGGGTGCTGCCGCAGTGCTCCAGCGAATGGAAAATGAACGACTCCTGGGTGCAACATTGCACCGGATGGAATGGAATCACGTGGCTCTAGCTCGTACCTGGCCATAGGGATTGCAGCTTTGGGGGTTGCGGTGGCACGTGTTTAATTTGTTCAATCCTTTCTTTTTTGCCCCTGCTCTGCTCCAAGGCACAAAAGCGGCTGCGGGCGGGGTAAGGGATGGTGTAAAATTGGGGGAGGGGCGTGGGCGCCACCACCTCTTCACTAGGGGAGTGGGTATGTGAAATCCCACTGCTCTTGGTGCCCCCTCCCCTGAGGTGTACCGCATTTTCTTGCGAGGCATCCTGCGGGCAGCGGAAACCCTCGCACTCTGCCCCTCCCCTTCCCGCCCCACTCCTTGGGCTTCTCTTTCTCTTCATTTGGAAGTGTTGTATTCATTGTCTTGAGGTAGCAGGCCTCCCCACGCCTGGACCCGGATACCTGCGCATCGGCATAGCCGGGCTCAGGACAGGAAGCTGAGATGTTAACGGGCCCTGTTGTTGGAATGGAAGGGTGGCGGAGGTGTATATTTTTTTCCGTAGCCAACTGCCGGAGTGACTGGGATAATGGTGGTTGTACTTCCGTTTCCCCCTTCTTCTTCATGGCCTCCTGGCCACGCGGATGTTCCGCTCCAGCCCCCTCCTTCACCCACCTGTCTCATCCAATGTGGCAGCAGCTGCCGACGTGGCCTCTCCTTGCGGGGTCCAGGTGTTACCTCGTTGGGGGTGGAGGGGGCTGCGGTGCCAGCTGCGGACACCTTGAGGTTGTGGTTAACGGCCTTGGAAGCAGGGCCTCCACGTTTTCCTGACTTGTCCCACCTTCTTACGTGCATGGCACTGCACGCCATCCGTGGAACGGAAGATCCGGTACATCACAACATCGAAGGGGGAATTGAAGCCCCCTGCAGGCACTCCTCCCAGGCCAGGTGGACAAACACCTGGTGCCAGAAGGCGTAAATGTGCCTGAGGGCGGTTTCCCGAAGGCCGAGCAGGATTGGCGCCACACTGGACCTGACCTCTCCCTGTAGATGGAGGTGGGGAAGGAGGAGATCCACGGGGATGAAGGGGGGGACGTTTGAAAGTACGAATTTCTGGCGGTGGCCTACAGCAGGAATATTCTGCACACCATGAGCCGCTTTTCCAGGGCGAGGTGAACCGCCCGCTCGCCTTCTGAAATAATACGGCTCTGCCGTACATCTTAGAGGTCGCTACACTCGCTGAGGTACCGAGAACACCAGCCATTGCCCTCACGCAACTATCAATGGTCATGTCGGTGGAGGCGTAGCACTTGACCCCGAGATGTTTCGTCACAAGGTGGAAAGGTGGCAGGGCCTTGGGAGTGGGGGGGCTTTTAAATCTGCCACGCCCACATACGTGGACCTGGAGGGCCCTGCCTCCGGCGACGTTGACGTTGTAGCCATGTTTTTTCAAGACTGTCCAGATGTTTGGTGTTCTTATTTTTTCCCCGTGGGGACGCAGGGAGGGTTGGGTGGGGGCCCCGCTGGCCGTTATGGGAGGCGCAGAGGTGGGATAGAGAGGGAAGGTAGGATGGGTATGGTGGGGCGGGGGTGGGGGGGGGGGGGTCCCTGCCCAGCTGTTAGGGGTGTTCAGAGGGAAAATGAGAGAGGGTGGCGTCTGGCGTCTGGTGCTCTCTCCCTGATTTCAGAGAGGGAGAGTGGGGGACGGAGGATCAGGAGGGAGGACGAGTGACTGGACACTGAGGTGGGCTAGTGTCCCAGGTGAGGAGGAGAGGGGGAGAGAGGCGGTGGGATGCCGGTGTTGGGGCACCAGCAATGTGTGAGGGGACTACAAAGCTTCACCACTTTGGACCCAACAAACAGTGCATGGGATCTTCACTCCTCACCCCGTAGATGTAAAACAATTTTCTTCTCTCCCTCCACTCCCCGTGACGTCCCACCCCCACCCCACGCCCCCGCATTTCAGGCACAGACCCTTGATGGATGGGGGCACCAGTCCATCAACTCAGTCCTTCGATTTTTTTTTGTCTTCCTTTTTTGGATGCTTTTCTCCCTCCGCAGATGGGTTCTCGGCCCTGAGCCTCCAGGTCCAAGGGCTCCGGTCTTCTGGACCTTTCCCTCTCACTCTCTCCCTCTCCTCTCCCAGGAGAGCGTACTTGCCAGCGACTAGAGGTTCGGTGATGATGGTTCTTCTTTTCTGGTTCCGCACACTCCATGGAGGTGAAAGTCCCATCACCAAGCTTATATATTTACAAACTATTATATATATATATATATATATATATATATATATATATATATATATACATATATACAGAGCAAGCACTTTTGGTAGCTTCTGGCTATTGCAGACTGAGAGGGAGTGACACCCCTGCTTTCAATAGGGAGCATGAAGCTCCCTGATTGGACCATCAATTAAGAATCATCAGGGATCCATTTTAAGGTACCAAATAATTAAACTAACTCAAATTAACATAGGGGCAAAGTAAAAGGGGCAGCTCCCCAAAAGGAGGGGGAATTGCCCGAACCAAAAATCAAATCACAAAGGAAACCTGAAACATCAAATCATAATGTGATTTTCAGGGCTTATAATACACCCCAGCCCCTGCGGTGCCCAGCGGGCGCGGAAGGCATCAACTGCGCCCGTGGACACTGCATGCTCCCTCTCCAGAGACACCTGACCGCGAATATAGCCGCGGTGGAGGGGCAGACAGTCAGGATGGACGTCCCCGTCGATCGCCTGCTGCCAGGACCTGTTCATGACGCGCCTCGCCAGGCCCAGGAGCAGGTTAACGATGAGGTCGCCCTCCCGACCCGCCCCTCTCCTCACCAGGTGCCCATAGATCAGGTTAGTGGGACTAAAGTGCAAGCCCAACATTAATATAAGGTTTTTCAGGAAAACAAAAATGTTGTGCAACCTCAGACACAAAACGTAGACATGGTCCACGGACTCCACAAGGCAAGGGAAGGGGCAAGCGTGGGAGCCCGTGAACCTAAACAACCTATGTTTGTACGGGACTGCTGTGTGCAACACCCTGCACCCCAGATCCCCAAGTTAATTGGGGGAGATCCCTTCGTAGAGGGACCTCCACTGGGGACATCCGCCAACCGGCGGCATAAAGGCCCGCCAAGGTGTACCCGGGTGATAGGGTAGGACGCGGTAGTGAAAGGTGTGCAGCAGCAGCCCGTACAGGAAAAGCCTCCGTGCAGTAGAAAAGGGCACAGAGGACATTTATGTGTGGTGACACATGATGTGGGGCACCTGACCCGGGGTGGCAAGGGGGTTCGAGGTTTTGGACCAATGTGAAATTCTGAACAGGGGAACGCTCGGTCGGGATCCCACTGCATGCCTGCGCAACCTCAAGAACATGTGTGCACTCGGGTCCGAGCACCACCGTCCTAAGTTCTTAGATGGCTTTGGCCATGCGCCGGACGGTCACCCCCACACGCTCAGCCAGCACGTTGGAACTCTTCAAACCCACTCCTCCGCCATCCAGCATGTCCCCAATCCTGGTCACCCTGGCATCCATGGCCCTCCTCTCTGCCAGCCACCAGAGGTTATACGGCTGGATTAGCAGATTCCTGAGCAGCGTCTCTCGCACGACAGCTGCTACTCCTGATGGGGGAGAGCTGCATCGCGAGGCGACCGTGTTCCAGACCACAAGTTGGTCCTGGTAAAAGACGGGCAATGCATTCAAGGAGGTCGCAATATACCCCAGATTGATATGCAGGAGCTGCACGTCATAATTCGGGCCGTGCAACTGGCAGAACATATACTTTGCCAGGGTACACCATTGTGGAGGAGGCTCAGCGCAAAAATGTATCTCTGCAGGGTGTGGAGGAGGGAGGTCGCTATACGTGTATGGAGACACAACAGATCTTGACCGCCCTCCCCACACGGCAGATGCAGAACTTTGGCAGAGACCAAGTGCAGTTGTTTGCCCCAGAAGAACCGCACGAGGGTTTTCTGGATATTGGTGACAAAGCCGGGGGAGCGGTCAAAGTGATGAACCGGTACAAAACATGGACACGAGCAGCTGGTTTATGAGAAGAGCTGCTGCCCTGTAGGACAGCACTCCGAGAAGTCTTGTCCAGCAACTCAGGTGAGCGGAGACTATGGCCTCCAACTCCTGTCAGTTCGCCGGCCAGGATTCTTCAGCTGGGCAGAGATGGACCCCCATTCAGAGGAGGACGGTCCTGCTGCAGTTGAAAGGCCTGAGCTCCTCCAGAAGGGTGTCCATCTTCCACGGACTGACCAGGGGTCCGGAGCACTTGGCCCAGTTGATCCTGGTGGAGGTTGTGGCAGAGTACACCGCCTGGCATTCTCGCATTCTCCACAGGTCAGCCGGGTCCGTGAACATAAAGAGCACGTCATTGGTGTAAGCTGACAGGACCACCCCTACGTCCGGGCCACGCAGAGCCAAACGCGACAACCTCCTTCGCATGAGGCGCAGGAATGGCACCACGCAAATCATATACAGTTGGCCAGACAAGGGGCAGCCCTGCCATACTCCTCTCCCAAAGTGAAGGGGCACCGTCAGGGACCCATTAACCTTAATTAGACACTCTGCAGCAGAGTACAGTAAATGGATCTACGCAGACAAAACCTGAATGCCCGCAGAATTTCACCCTGTCGGACGCCTTCTGCTGATCTAATGACAAGAAGACGCTCACTAGACCAGCCCTCTGGGAATGGCAGATAAGGTCCCGGACGAGATGTAAATTGTCATGGATTGACGTGCCCGGGACCGTGTAGGACTGGTCAGGGTGGATCATGTAGTCAGGCTCGGATCCAAGGTGTGAAGCCATAGCCCTGATGAAGACTTTTATAATCCCTGCTGAGGGGGGAGACCGGGTGCCAGTTCTTTAGGAGGCAGAGATCCCCCTTCTTCGGCAGCTGGGCAATAATTGTCCTGTGCCACGAAAGGGCACCCAGACCATTCCCCCCCACGTGGACCGTCAAGTCCAGCAATTGGCCTGGCACGGGCTCCTTGACCCCCAAGATTTCTGGCTTAAAATGCGGGGCTAACAAGGTAGCCATCCCACAAGAAGCAAGCGTGAGGTGGCTCATGTCAAACCCCCCTCGCCACCCCAGGAGCCATTGGGCGTCGTCTCCCGGAATGGTACGGGTTTCTTGCAGGAAACCCACACATCCTTCCCGTCGTGGAGGACAAAGACGTTCTAGAACTTGCGGACTGGCTCACTGCTGCCGTTGATGGTGAGGCTGGCTCGAGTCACCTTCATGTCAGTAGCTTTGTGCTACGGGCACCACTTCTCTAAGTGTGTGGGGGAGCGCTGTCGCAAGACGTGCCAATCCACTCCCCCATGAACCCATCAAGGAACCCCTGTAACTGACACTGCCCTTTTTCATCCAGGTCTGACGCGGCCTGCGAGCAGGCCTGCGTGGATCGGACGAACAGGGCCACGTCCGGCCAATGGTTGAGGCCTAATTGGACGTTGTCAGGGCGACCAGAGTGGACTTTGATAAAGGCCCCAGAGTGGACTTTGATAAAGGCCCTGAGTTCCCCAGAGGTGATGAGGGGCGACTTTGTTGGGGGGCATGAGTGAGTACCTGGCCTTATTCCAGGCAGACTCCGAAATTGTCCCCGCATCCACCACCGAGCAGCTTACCTCCTCAGGGAGGTCGCCCTGCAACTCCGATTCTCTCACTGCAGGGCGTACAGCGGGCGGCACGGAGCAGCCAACTAATCCAAACACGCCCCCCTGCCCCCCATCCCACCCAGAGGATCGGCGGAGGAGGGGTTCCCCCATGCTCCATCCTGCATTCTGGGCCCGAGGGCAGCAGCGGATCAGTCCCCCGCTCTGCGCCAGACGCCGGGGCACCTTACAGGTCCCGAGAACACTCCAGTCCGAGGTCGAGGGCGCCCAGCATCAAAGGTAGGGATAGAGACGGGGGACCTTCCTCGCCACCATCGCCCAAGGATTCAAACAACGGGGTGCTGCCACAGTCCTCCATCAAGCTGAAAAGGAACTCCTCCGGGGTGCTAAATTGCACCGGGTGGAACGGAGATACGGGAGCCCCACTCTCACCCGGCCCCGGAGACCCGCTTGGAGGACTGCGGCAGCATGTGTTTCTTTTTGATATTTTTCTTTTTGCTCTTGCCCCCGTCCTGGGGACAAGGCACGAAAACACGTGGGGGCGGGTCGGGTCAGGGGATAGAACAAATTGGGACGGAGCGTTCGCGATACCACCTCTAAGCTAGGGGACGAGGTGTGGTGAGCCCCATAGGTCTCAGATTCCCTCTCCCCTGAGGTGTAGCGCCTCTTCCTGAGGGGCAAGCCCCTGGCAGGGAATGCCCCTCGCATTATACCCCTCTCCTTCCTGTCCCGCCCATTTGAGTTCCCATGTCTCAGAGGAGTTACGTTTGCCAGGCGGGGGTCACGCGACCCCCCACACCCGGACCGAGGAACCCACGCACCCGCGACGCCAGGCCCAGCACAGGACGCTGAGGCGTCAATGGGCCTGATAAATGATGTTGGGGGTGGGGGTCGGAGGTAGATTCTTTTGCTGCCGGGGTGACTGGGGTAGTGGGGCTCGGGGTTGTGTTCCCCCATTTCTTTATGCCCTTCTTACTACCAGGGGTCTTCTGGCCACGTGGTGGCTCCGTTCCTCCCAACCACCGCCGGCTGCCAAGATGATACTTGGTTAGGGGGAGAGGCGGCTGCGGTGCCATCTGCGGCCGCCTTTGTGTGGGGATCGGCAGCATTGGAGGCGGGGCACTTCTTTTGATGCGCGCTGCCTCCTTGGCATGGCACCGCAAGGCGCCGGAGGGCTAGAAGACCCGGTAGGTGGACCCCTCGAAGAGGACATTGAAGCCCCAATCGAGACACTCCTCCCGGGCCAGGCGGATGAAGACCTGGCGTCGGAGGGACTATACATGCCTGACGACAGTGTCACGAAGGCGGAGCGGGATCGGCTCCAACCCAGACCTGACCTGCCCCAATAGATGGAGATGGGGGAGGAGGAGCTCAATGTGGATGAAGGGTAGGATCTTCGAGATGACAACTCGATGGGCAGTGACCTCTAAATGGTCCACCACCGGGAACGTCGCACACACCATGTGCCACTTTTCAGGGGCGAGATGGACCGCCTGCTCGGCCTTCAAAATGAATATGACCTTACTGTACATCTTAGAGGGCGCTATAATTACTGAGGGGCTGAGAACCCCAGCCATTGCCCTGGTGCAGGCTTCGATGGTCATCTAGGGGTGGGCGCAGCACTTGACTGCGAGTTCTTCTGTCAAAAGGTGGAACGGTGGAAGGGCCTTGGGAGTGTTGGGGGCTTCGCCCGCTGCCACACCCGCATAGGTGGGACTGGAAGACCTGCCACCGGCTACGATGAAGATGTCGCCATTTTTTTAAGGGTGCTCCGCCGACCCTGAGACTGTCCAGATGTTTGGAGTGATTATTTTGTTCCCCGTGGCAATGCAGGGAGAATTGGGTGGGGGCCTCTCGGGCCTTTATGTGAGGCACCGAGAGGGGACCGAGAGGGAATGGAGGAGGGGTATGGTGGGGGGGTCTCTGCCCAGCTGTTAGGGGGCGTTCGGAGTGAAAATTAGGGAGGGTTGGGTGTGGACTCTGATGTTCTCTCCCCGATTTCAGAATGGGTGAGAGCGGGATGGAGGAGCAGGAGGGCGGACCAGTGATAGGACAATGATGTAGGCTAGTGCCCCAGGAATGGAGGAGCAGTGTGGTCTGGTGGGATGCCAGTATTGGGGTAAAAGCATTTTGTGGAGGGATTATATGGCTTCAGCCCTTTGGACCCAACAAAAAGTCCATGTGATCTTCACCCCCTCACCCCACCCCCACCCCCCGCCCACGCCTTTCAGGCTCCGACCTTTGATGGATGGGGGCACCAGCCCAACAACTCAGTCCTTGATTTTTTTTTTGTCCTCAAATGTTGGATGCTTTTCTCACTCCTTCAGATGGGAGCTCGGCCCTGAGCCTCCAGGCCCAAGGCCTCCGGTCTTCTGGGCCTCCCCCTGTCCCTCTCTCCCTCTCCTCTCCCAGGGGAGCGCACCTGCCAGTGACTGGAGGTTCGGTGATGATGGTTCTTCTTTCCTTCTTCCGCACACTTCACGGAGGCGAACGTCCCGTCATCAAGCTTCTTTATTTATAAACTTTCATATCTATGGATTTGCAGAGGTGGCACTTTTGGCAGCTTCTGGCTATTGCAGACAGAGAGAGACTGATACCCCTGCTTTAAATGGGGAGCATAAGTCTCCTTGATTGGACCATGAATTCACTTTTCAACCAAATAAACAAACTCAAATTAACTTGTGGACAAATTAAAAGGGCAGCTTCCCAAAAGAAGAGAGGACAGCCGAAACAAAAACCAAAGCTGAAAGGAAACTTAAAACATGAAATCATTATGTGATTTACGGGGTTGATAATACATCCCAGCCCCTGCGGTGCACATCGGGCGCGGAAGGGGTCAACGGCATGCTCCCTCTCCAGGGACACCTGGCCACGAATATAGTCGCGGTAGAGGGGCAGACAGTCAGGATGGACGGCCCCGTCGATCGCCCGCTGCCTGGACCTGTTGATGGCACGTCTCGCCACGCCGAGTAGCAGGTTCATGAGGAGGATGCCATCCCGGCCCGCCCCTCTCCACACCGGGTGCTCGTAGATTAGGAGCGTGGCATTGAAGTGCAAACAAAACATCAGTAAAAGTTGTTTAAGGAAATCAAAAAGGGTGTGCAGTCTAAGTCCCAAAACGCAGACATGGTCTACGGATTACACAAGACCACAGAAAGGGCAAGCTTGGGAGCCCGTGAACCGAAAGAGCCTATGATTGTATGGCACGGCTGCATGCAGCACCCTCCACCCCAGGTCCCCAAGATAATTGGGGGAGATCCCTCCATCGAGGGACCTTCCAATGGGGATCTCCACCGCCCGGCGGCAACAAGGCCTGCCAAGGTGTTTTCCGGGTGACAGGATACAAGGCCGGCCAAGGTGTATCTGGGCGACAGGCGTGTACGCGATAGTGGAAGGTGTGGAGCAGCAGCCCGCAAAGGAAACATCACCGTGCAGTAGAAAAGTGCATGGAGGACATTTGTGTGAGGCAGCATATGTTGTGGGACACCCGACCCGGGAGGGAGGGGTCGAGGGTTTGGGCCAATGTGATATTCCGTCCGAGCAGGGGAACACTCGGAGGGGACCCCACCGAACGCCTGCGCTGCTTCGAGACTGCGTGCGCACAAATTTTATTGAGTTTTTTGAACGGGTAACCAAGAAGGCAAATGAGGGCAGTGCAGTTGATGTTGTCTACATGGACTTTAGCAAGGCCTTTGACAAGGTACCACAGGGTAGGTTGTTGCATGAGGTTAAAGCTCACGGGATCCAGGGTGAGGTATCTAAATGGCTACAAAATTAGCTTCTTTCCAGAAGCCAGAGGGTGGTTGTAGGGCGTTTCTTTTCAAACTGGAGGCCTGTGACCAGCGGTGTGCCTCAGGCATCATTGCTGGATCCACTGTTATTTGTCATTTATATTAATGATTTGGATGAGAACATAGGAGACATGGTTAGTAAGTTTGTAGATGACACTGGGATTGGTGGCAAAGTGGGTAGTGAAAAAAGTTATCTGCAACTGCAACGGAATCTTGAACAATTGGGCCAATGTGCCGACGAATGGCAGATGGAGTTTAATGTAGAAAATTTCGAGGTGATGCATTTTGGTAGATTGAACCAGGGCAGGACTTAATCAGTTAATGTTCGGGCGCTGGGGTGAGTTACAGAACAAAGACATCTAGGGGTACATGTTCATAGCTCCTTGAAAGTGGAGTCACCGATATATAGAATGGTGAAGCAGGCATTTTATATGCTTGGTTACATCGGTCAGAACATTGAATACAGGAGTTGGAACATCGTGTTGAAGTTGTATAAGGTATTGTACGGCCACACTTGGAATACTGTTTGGAATCCTATTATAGAAAGTATATTATTAAATTAGAAACAGTTCAGAAAAGATTTACTAGCATGCTACCGGGACGTGATGGATTGAGTTATAAGGAGAGGCTGGATAGACTGGGACTTCCTTCTCTGTACCATAGGAGGCTGAGGGGTGACCTTATAGAGGTATATAAAATAATGAGGGGCACAGTTCAGCTAGATAGTCAATACCTTTTCCCAAATGTAGGCGAGTCTAAAACTAGAGGGCATAGGTTTAAGATGAGAGGGGAGAGATACAAACGTGTCCAGAGGGACAATTCGTTCACACAGAGGTTGGTGAGTGTCTGGAACAAGCTGTCAGATGTATTAATAGAGGCGGGTACAATTTTGTCTTTTAAAAAGCATTTAAGTAGCTACATGGGTACGATGGGTATCGAGGGATATGGGCCAAATGCCGGTATTTGGGATTAGCTCAGGGGTTTTGAAAAAAATGGGGCGGCAGGCACAAATTGGACCGAAGGGCCTGTTTCCATGCTGTAAACCTCTATGACACTATGAGTAGAAGAAGGGGGAGCCGCGGTCCAGGTCCACTTGGAACTGGAGCCGCGAACTCACGTACGTGCCACGGGACCTGATGACTTGCTGGTCCTGCAGTGTGCCCTTCTTCTCCCTATACTCCAGCCGAAGGATCGGGTCCACGTCGGACTGACTGAGGCATGCCTCCAGGTCGAACACCTCCTTTTCCAACTCCTCGAACCTGGATTTCTGCATCCTTGTCGATCCCTTCGCATACATCTGACAGAAGGTAGGGATGTGAGTCTTGCCCACATCCCACCATAGCCTCAAGGAGGGGAAGCCTCACTGCTTCCGTCTCCAGCCGGCCCAGAATCGACAAAACGAGTCCAGGAAGCGCTCGTCCTCCATCAGCGTGTTGTTAAAGTGCCAGTACGTGGAGCCCCTCCGGACGTGAGATAGAACAAAGTCCCCCCCCCCCCCCACACCAGGTGATGGTCCATGCACGGCACCTGGTGCACGGAGGCCGACGGGACGCTGGACACGATTTTGGACACTCAGCCTCCAGGCTCCACGAAAGTGAAAGTTCTGGAGCCAGGATGTCGACAGATGTCCACCAATTCGGGGTCGAAAGCACGTCCCGCAATTTCATCACCACCGGGGTGCACAGCCAGGGGCGGTGCGGTGCCATGCCTCGAGGGTACAATTGAAATCGCCCCCGAGGATGATACGTTCGCCCCCGGTGATGGTGTCGAGATGGGCGGACACTTTCTTGTAGAAAGTCGTTTGCTGGAGCCCGGCGGTAGGGCCGCAGACGCTCAGCAAGTGAATGACCACGCCCCCTTGCGGACCATCAAATACAACAATCGGCCTGGCACAGGCTCATTGACCACCAAAAACTCCGGCTGAAATTGCAGGGCCAACAAGATAACCACCCCACAAGAAGCGAGCGTGATGTGGCTCATCGAGACCCCCCTCGCCACTCCAGGAGCCATCGGGCTTCGACTCCCGGAATGGTATGGGTTTCTTGCAGGAAACACACCAGATATTTCCCATCGGGGAGGACGAAGACGTTCTGCAACCTGCAGAGTGGCTCACTGCTGCAGTTGACATTGAGGCTGGCTATAGTCACCTTCATGTCAGCAGCTTTGCGCTACCGTCACCACCTATCTAAGTGTGTGGGGGAGCGCTGGTGCAAGACACGACAATCCACTCCCCCATGAGCCCATCGAGGAACCCCTGTTCCTGATGCTGCCCTTTTTCAACAAGGTTCGACACGGTCTGCGAGCAGGTCTGCGCGGATCGGACGAACAGCGCCATGTCCGACCAATGGTCGAGGGCTCGTCCGACGCTAGCAGGGTGACCAGAGTGGTCTTTGATAAAGGCCCTGAGTTCCCCAGAGGGGATGAGGGGCGAGTTGATGAGGGGCATGGTGAGAACCCTCTGGTCCGAGGTCGGGGGCGCCCAGCATCAAAGGTTGGGTCTTCCTCGCCACCGTTGCCCAAGGACGCAAACAGCGGGGTGCTGCCACAGTTCTCCAGCAACCTGAAAAGGAACTCCTCTGGGGTGCTAAATTGCACCGGGTGGAACGGTGCAACTGGAGCCACACTCTCACCCGGCCTCGGGGGGTCCAGCTTGGAGGACTGTGACAGCACGAGTTTCATTTTGATATTTTCCTTTATGCTCTTGCGCCCGTCGTGGGGCAAGGCACGAGAACGGGTTGGGGGAGGGGGGGGGGGTTAGGGGATGGAACAAATTGGGAGAGGGGCATTGGCGTTACCACATCTAAGCTCGGAGGGGTTGTGGTGAGCCCCACAGATCTCAGATTCCCCCTCCCCTGAGGTATAGCGCCTCTTCTTGAGGGGCAAGCCCCGGGCAGGGAGTGACCCTCGCAATCTGCCCCTCTCCTTCCTGACCCGCCCATTTGCCTTTCCTTTACCCAGAGGTGTTACTTCTGCCGGCGCCCCTCCCACGCCCGCACCCAGGAGCCTGCGCTCCCGCGACGCCCGCCGAGTACAGGACAATGAGGCGTCAACGGGCCCGATAGATGCTGTTGGAGGAGGATGGCGGGGTGGGGGAGGTAGCTTTTTTCCCGAGCCGGCTGCCGGGGAGACTGGGGCAGTGGGGGTCGAGGTTGTATTCCACCCCCCCCCTTCCTTTTACCCTTCTTACTACCAGGGGTCTTCTGGCCACGTGGTGGCACGGCTTCCCCCCCCCCCCCCGCCCCCCTCCCACCCCGGCGCCGGCAGCCAACCTGGCAGCCGCTATCGGCGTGGCCATCTCTTGGGGGGGGGGGGGGGGGGCGGAGGGTTGCAGGTGTTACTTGGTTTGGGGGAGAGGGGGCTGTTGTGTCAGCTGCGGTCGCCTTGGGGGTGGGGCTAGGCATCCTTGGAGGCGGGGCAGATCTTTTTGATGTACCCAGCCACCTCACACGCATGGCACGGCACGCCATCCGTGGGCCAGAACACTCGGTAGGTGGACCCCTCTGAGAGGACATTGAAGCCCCCCTCGAGGCACTCCTCCCGGGCCAGGCGGACGAAGGCCTAGCGCGAGACGGAGTATAGGAGCTGAGGGCAGGGTCACGAAGGCTGAGCGGCATTGGCTCCACACCAGACCTGTCCTGCCCCAGTAGATGGAGATGGGGGAGGAGGAGCTCAACGGGGATGAAGGGCAGAATGTTCGAGATGACAAGTCGATGGGCGGTAACCTCTAAAGGGTCCACGGCCAGGAGCGTCCCGCCCACCATGAGCCAATTTTCTGGGGCGAGCTGGAGCAACCGCTTGGCCTTCCAAAAGAATTTGGCCTTACCGTATATCTTGTAGGCCGCTACAATGGCTGAGGGGCCGACAACCCCCTCCATTGCCCTGACGCAGGCCTCGATCGTCATGTCGGGTTGGGCGTAGCACTTGACCCCGAGTTGTTTTATGAAAAGCTGGAACGGTGGCAAGGCGCCGGGAGTGGGGAGGCGGGGGCTTTGGCCGCCGCCACACCCGCATAGGTGGGACTGGAAGGCCCTGCCACCGGCGACGATGACGTTGCCGGCATGTTTTTAAGGGTGCTTCGCCGACTCTGAGACTAGATGTTTGGAGTTATTATTTTTTTTTCCCCATGGCGATGCAGGGAGGGTTGGGTAGGGCCTCTCTGGCCGTTATGGGAGGCACCGAGAGGGGATAGACAGGGAAGGGGAGATGGGTAAGGTGGGGGTTCTCTGCCCAGCTGAAAATGAGGGAGGGTGGGGTGTGGCCCCTGTTGCTCTCTCCCTGATTTTAGTGAGGGTGAGAGGGGGGCTTGGGGAGTAGGAGGGAGGACGAGTGATAGGACACTGAGGTGGGCTAGTGCCCCAGGTCAGGAGGGGCAGGCTGGGGGGCGGTGTTGTGCCAGTGTTGGGGCGAAAGCAATGTGTGAGGGGACTATAAGGCTTCATCTCTTTGGACCCAACAAAAAGTCATTCGGATCTTCACCCCTCATCCATGTAGATGTAGAACAATTTTCTTCTCCCCACCCCGAACTCCCCGCCCCCGCTTTTCAGGCACAGACCTTTGATGGATGGGGGCACCAGTCCAACGACTCAGTTCTTTGATTATTTTTTTGTCTTCCTTTGTTGGATGCTTTTCTCCCTCCTGCAGATGGGAGCTCGGCCCTGAGCCTCCAGGCCCAAGGCCTCCGGTCTTTTGGGCCTCTATCTGTCCCTCTCTCCCTCTCCTCTCCCAGAAGAACGCACCTGCCGGTGACTGGATAGCGGTGGTGATGGTTCTTCTTTCCATTTTCCGCACACTCCACGGAGGCGAAAGTCCCGTGATCAAGCTTCTTTATTTACAAACTTTCATATATATATATATATATATATACAGAGGTGTGACGTTTGGCAGCTTCTGGCTATTGCAGACAGAGAGAGACTGATTTCCCTGCTTTAAATAAGGAGCAAAAGGCTCCTTGATTGGACGATCAATTAAGACTCATCAGGGATCTCTTTTAGTATCAACCAAATAAACAAACTCAAATTAACTTGGGGACAAGTTAAAAGGGCAGATTCCCAGAAGAAGGGAGAACAGCCCAAACAAAAAACAAAGCTGAAACGAAACTTAAAACATTAATTCATGGTGTGATTTTCAGGGTTTATAATACAACCCAGCCCCTGCGGAGCCCATCGGGCGCGGAAGGCGTCAACTGCACCCGTGGACACCGCATGCTCTCTCTCCAGGGACACCTGGCCGCGAATATTGCCGCAGTAGAGGGACAGACAGTCAGTATGGACGACCCGTCGATCGCCCGCTGCCAGAACCTAGTGATGATGCATCTCGCCAGGTCCAGGAGCAGGTTCACGAGGTGGTCATCATCCCGTCCCACCCTTCTCCGCACCAGGTGCCTGTAGATTAAGAGCGTGGGACTGAAGTGCAAACAAAATATCAGTAAAAGATTTTTAAGGAAAACAAATAGGGTGTGCCATCTAAAACACGAAACGTCGACATGGTCGATGGATTCCACAAGATCACAGAAAGGGCAAGTTTGGGAGCCCGTGAAATGAAAGAACCTACGGTTGTGCAGTACTGCTGCGTGCAGCACCCTCCACCACACGTCCCCAAGATAATTGGGGGACATCCCTCCGTAAAGGGACCTCCACGGGGGGCCTCCGCCGTGCTGCGGAAACAAGGCCTGCCACGGTGTATTTCAGGCAACAGGCGAGAACGGGGCAGTGGAAGGTGTGCCGCAGCAGTCCGCAGAGGAAACGCCTCCGTGCGGTAGAAAAGGGCACGGAGGACATTTTCGTGAGGCAGCACATGTTGTGGAACACCTGATGGGGGCGGGGGTGGCGGGGGGGGTCGAGGTTTTGGGCCAATATGAAATTCCATCCGAGCAGGGGAACGCTTACCGAACGCCTGCGCCGCCTCGAGACAGCGTGCGCACTTGGGGACGTGCACAGCCATCCGAAGGTCTTGGATGGCTTTGGCCGCGTGCCAGACGGCCATCCTCTCACACTCAGCCAGCACATGGGGGCTCATCCAACCAGCTTCTCCGCCATCCAGCAAGTCCCCGATCCTGGTCACCCCGGGGTCCATGGCAGTCCTCTCCCGCAGCCACCTGAAGTTATACGGCTGGAGAAGCGGATTCCTGAGCAGCGGCTCTTGCACGAGAGCTGCTAATCCTAACGGGGTAGCGCCACGTCGCGAGGCGACCGTGTTCCAGAACGTGAGGAGATCCTGGTAAAAGATGGGCAACGCCTGCAAGGAGGTCGGAATATGCCCCAAATTGATATGCAGGACCTGCACATCATAATTCAGCCCGTGCAACCGGCGGAAGAAATACATCGCCAGGGCACACCATTGTGGAGCAGGCTCAACATAGAGGTATATCTGCAGGGTCTGGAGGCGGAAGGTCGCTACTTGTGTGTGGAGGCACACCAGACCTTGACCGCCCTCCCCAAGCAGGAGATGCAGAACCTCGGCAGAGACTCAGTACCGTCAGTTGTCCCAGAAGAACCGCACGAGGTTTTTCTGGATATTGGCGACAAAGCCAGGTCGAGGAGTCAAAGTGACCAGCTGGTACCACAGCATGAAGGCGAGCAGCTGCTGTATGACGAGAACTCGCGCCCTGTAGGACAGCACTCGGTGCACTCCTGTCCAGCGACTCAGGCGAGTCGAGACTTTTGTCTCCAGCTCCTGCCAGTTTGCCGGCTGGGATTCCTCGGCTGGGCAGAGATGGACCACCAGTAGAGGAGGTTGATCCTGCTCCAGGTGAAAGGCCTGAGCTCCTCTGGAAGGGTGTCCGCCTCTTTTGGACCAATAGGAGCCCGGAGCACTTTGCCCAGTTGTTCCTGGTGGAGAGCACAGTGGAGTACACCGCCTGGCATTCACGCATCCGCCACAGGTCAGCTCGGTCCGTGAACATGAGGAGCACATCATCGGATAAGCCGACAAAGTCCGTGCCGCACAGAGCCAAACCCGACAACCTCCTCCTCAAGAGGCACAGGAATGTTTCCACGCATATAGAATACACTTAGCCGGACAAGGGGCAGCCCTGTCATACTCCTCTCCCAAAGTGAAGGGGCACCGTCAGGGACCCGTTAATCTTAATTAGAAACTCTGCTGCAGAGGACAGTAATGGGATCCGGCCGATAAAATGCGTCCCGAATCCGAATGCCCACAGAGTTCCGAGTAAATTCTCGTGCTCCATCCTGTCGAACGCCTTCCCCTGATCGACTGACAAGAAGGCGCTCGACAGACCAGCCCTCTGAGAATGGTGGATCATGTCCCGGACGAGATGTAAATTGTCATGTATCGACCTGTCCGGGACCATGTACGATTGGTCACGTTGGATCATATGGTCCAGCATGGTTCCAAGGCGTGAAGCCATAGCCCTGGCGAAGATTTTATAATCTGCGCTGAGAAGGGAGATCGGGCACCTGTTCTTAAGTTGGCGGAGATCCCCCTTCTCTGGCAGTAGGGCAATGATCGCTGTGCTCCACAAAAGGCGCATCTCCCCGGTGGCCAATCTTTCCCCCAGGACAACGAGTAGTCAATCCCCAGGACGACCCAGAGCGCCCTGAAGAACTCCATGGTCAGCCCGTCCATATCCGGACACTTGCCGCGTTGGGGGCTGTCGAGAGTGCCGGTCAGCTCGGCCATGGTGATATTGGCCACGCCCTCCGGGCTGACCTGCGGCAGCTCCTCACACAAAACTGTGCGGGCATCCTCGCTGGAAACATCCGGAGAGAAAAGGGCGGTTTAATAATCCCGGGCAACGGCCCGGATGCCCCCGGATCTGAGACGGAGGAACCGTCGTCGGCCAGCAGCACAAGGAGCTGTTGATGGTTAGCCCCCTCTTTTTCCAGCGAGTGAATGGAAAATCATGTCTCACAAATTTGATTGAGTTTTTTGATGAGGTAACGAAGAAGGTCGATGAGGGCAGGGCAGTTGATGTTGTCGACATGGACTTGAGCAAGGCCTTTGAAAAGGTACTGCATGGTAGGTTGTTGCATAAGGTTAAATTTCACGGGATCCGTGGTGAGGTATCAAAATGGGTACAAAATTGACTTCTTTCCAGAAGCTGCAGGGTGATTGTGGAGGGCTGTTTTTCAAACTGGAGGCCTGTGACCAGCTCTGTGCCTCATGGATCAGTGCTGGGTCCACTGTTATTTGTCATTTATATCAGTGATTTGGATGAGAATATGGTCGGCATGGTTTGTAGATGACACTAAGATTGGAGGCATCGTGGGCAGTGAAGAAATTTATGACCAACTGCAACGGAAGTTGGACAATTGGGCCAGTGCGCTGACGAATGGTAGATGGAGTTTAATTTAGACAAATGCGAGGTGAAGCATTTTGGTAGATTGAACCGGGGCAGGACTTACGCAGTTAATGATAGGGCGTTGTGAAGAGTTACAGAACAAAGAGATCTAGGGGTACATGTTGATAGGTCGTTGAAAGTGGAGTCACAGCTGGACAGAGTGGTGAAGAAGGCTTTCGGCATGCTTGGTCACATCGGTCAGATCATTGAATACAGGAGGTGGAATGTCGTGTCGAAGTTGTACAAGACATTGGTAAGGCCACACTGTGTGCAGTTCTGGTCAACCTGGTCGCCCAACTTGTCCATGCCACCCTTTTTTTTTAAAACCCCTAAGCTAATCTCAATTGCTCGCATTTGGCCCTTATCCCTCTATACCCATCGCACCCATGTAACTGTCTAAATGCTTTTAAATAACAAAATTGTACCCGCCTCTACTACTCCCTCTGGCAGCTTGTTCCAGGCACTCACCACCCTCTGAGTGAAAACATTGCCCCTCTGGACACTTCTGCATTGCTCCCCTCTCACCTTAAACCTATGCCCTCTGGTTTTAGTCTCCCCTGCCTTTGGGAAAAGATATTGACTATCTGGCTGATCTGTGCCCCTCATTATTTTATAAACCTCTATAACATCGCCCCTCAGTCTCCTATGCTCTAGAGAAAAAAGCCCCTCGTCTATCCACCCTCTCCTTATAACGACATCCATCAAGTCCTGGTAGCATCCTTTTAAACCTTTTCTGCATTCTTTCTAGTTTAATAACCCCCTGGAAGTGAATGCCCCTCGCACTTTACCCCTCTGCTTCCTGCCCTGCCCGTTTGCCTTCCCTTTTCCCACTGCGGGAGGTGTTATGTTTGCCGGCTCAGTGTCATGCGCCTCCCCATGCCCGGACCCGGGAACCCGCGCACCCGCGACGCCGGGCCCAGCACAGGACGCTGAGGCCTCAACGGGCAGATAGATGGAGTTGGAGGGGGGCCCGAGGTAGATTTTTTCCCCGAGCCGTCTGCCGCGAAAACTGGGATAGTGGTGGACAGGGTTGCATTTCCCCCTTCTTTTTGCCCTTCATTCTCCCAGGGGTCTTCTGGCCACGCGGAGGCTCCATTCCCCTGCCCGCTGGCGTGGCAAGGCGGCAGCCGCTGCCGGCGTGGCCTTCCCTTGCGGTGGGCCACGTGGTACTTGGTTAGGGGGAGAGGGGGCTGCGGTGTCAGCTGCGGCCACCTTGGGGTGGGGATCGGCGGCCTTGGAGGCAGGGCAGTTCTTTTGGATGTGCCCTGCCTCCTTATACGCATGGCACCGCACGCTGTCCGCGGACCAGAAGACCCGGTAGGTGCTCCCCTCGAAGGGGACATTGAGGCCCCCCCTCGAGGCACCCCTCCCGGGCAAGGAGGACGAAGACCGAGCGCCCGAGGGAGTGCAAGTGCCTGAGGGCAGAGTCACGATGGCCGAGCGGAATCGGCTCCACCCCGGACCTGCCCACCCCCAGTTGATGGAGATGGGGGAGGAGGAGCTCAACGGGATGAAGGGTGACAACTCGATGGGCGGTGGCCTCGAAACATTTCCACCACCAGGAACGTGCCACCCATGGTGAGCCCCTTGTCCAGGGCGAGGTGGACCACCCGCTCGGACTTCAAAAAGAATACAGCTGCTACAATGGCTGAGGGGCCGACAACCCCAGCCATTGCGCTGACACAGGCCTCGATGATCAAATCGGGGTGGGCGTAGCACTTGACCCCGAGCTGTTTTGTCAAAAGGTGGAACTGTGTCAGGGCCTTGTGAGTGGCGGGGGCGTTGTCCGCCACCACACCCGCATAGGTGGGCCATATTTTTACGGATGCTATGCCGACCTTGAGACTGTCCAGATGTCTGGTGTTATTATTGTTATTCCCCATGGGGATGCAGGGAGGGTGCGGTGGGAGCCTCTCTGGCCGTTATGGGAGGCATAGAGATGGGATGAGAGGGAATGGAGGATGGGGGTGGTTGGGGCTCTCTGCCCAGCTGGGGGTCTTCAGAGAAAAAATGAGGGAGGGTGCGGTTGGGCATTTGGTGTTCGGAGCAGGAGGGATGACGAGTGACAAGACACTGAGGTGGTATAGTGCCCCAGATCAGGAGGATAGGAGGTGTGTTTGGGGGGGGGGGAGGAGTGCCAATATTGGGGCAACAGCACTGTGTGGGAGGACGATAAGGCTTCAGCGCTTCGGACCCAACAAAAAATCCATGGGATCTTCACCCCTCAGCCCTGTAGATGTAGAACGATTTTCTTCTCCAAACCCCCCCGACACGCCGCCCCCACCTTTTAGCTACAGAACTTTGGTGGATGGGGTCACGAGTCCAACAACTCAGTCCTTGGATATTTTTTTGTCTTCCTTTGTTGGATGCTTTTCTCCCTCTGCAGATGGGAGCTCGGCCCTGAGCCTCCAGACCCGAGGGCTCCGGTCTTCTGGGCCTTTCCCTCTCCCTCTCTCCCACTCCTCTCCCAGGAGAGCGCACCTACCAGTGACTGGAGGTTCGGTGGCGATGGTTCTTCTTTCCTGTTCCGCACACTCCATGGAGGCGAAAGTCCCATCACCAAACCGCTTTATTTACAAACTATAATATATATACAGAGGTATAACTTTTGGTGGCTGCTGGCTCTTGGAGACAGAGAGAGACTGACATCACTGCTTTAAAAAGGGAGCATGAGGCTCCCTGACTGGACCATCAATTAAGTCTCAGCAGGGATCTCTTTCAACACCAACCAAATAAACGAACTCAGATTAACTTCGGGACAAATTAAAATGGCAGCTCCCCAAAAGGTGGTGGAACAGCCCAAACAAAAATCAAAGTACAAAGGAAACTTAAAACATGAAGTCAAAAGGTGATTATCAGGGCCGATAATACACCCCAGCCGCTGCGGTGCCCAGCGGGTGAGGACAGAGTCAACTGCGCCCGTGGACACCGCATGTTCCCTCTCCAGGGACACCTGGCCTTGAATGTAGCCGCGGTAGAGGGGCAGACAGTCAGGATTGGCGACCCCGTCGATCGCCCGCTGCCTGGACCTATTAATGGCTCATCTCGCCAGGCCCAGGAGTAGGTTCATGATGAGGTCGCCATCCCGACCCGCCCTCTCCACGCCAGGTGCCCGAATATCAGGAGCGTGGGACTGAAGTGCAAACAAAACATCAGCAAAAGGTTTTTGTGAAAAACAAAAAGGGAGTGCAACCTAAGACATGAAACATAAACATGGTCCACAGACTCCACACGGCGACAAAAGAGGCAAGCTTGGGAGCCCCTGAACCGGAAAAACCTACGGTTGTATGGAACTGATGCGTGCAGCACCCTTCACACCAGGTCCCCAAGATAATTGGCGGGATCCCCCCGTAGAGGGACCTCCACTGGGGACCTCCGCCACCTGGCGGCTACAAGGCCAGCCAAGGTGTATCTGGGCCAGCAGGCGAGGACGTGATCGTGGAAGGTGTAAGCAGCAGCCCACACAGGAAACGCCTCCGCGTGGTAGAAAAGGGCATGGAGGACATTTCCGTCAGTTGGCACATGTAGTGGGGCACCTGATCCCGGGGGACGGGGTGGGGGTGGGGGGAATTCAGGCTTTGCGCCAATGTGCAATTCCGTCAGAGCAGGGGAATACTCTCGCGGGATCCCAACGCACACTTGCACCGCCTCGAGACTGCATGCACACTCGGGGCCGAGCACGACCGTCCTAAGGTCTTGGATGGCTTTGGCCATGCGCCCTATGACCACCAACGTGCACTCAGCCAGCACGTCATGGCTCATCCAGCCCGCTCCTCCGCCATCCAGCACATCCCCAATCCTGGTCACTCTGGCATCCACGGCTCTCCTCTCCGCCAGCCACCTGAAGTTATACGTCTGGAGGAGACGATTCCTGAACAGTGGCTCTCCCATGAGAGCCACGACTCCTGACGGGGGAGAGCTGCTTCAGGAGGCGACCAAGTTCCAGACCATGAGGAGGTCCTGGTAAAAGATGGACAATGCCTGCAAGGTGGTCAGAATATGCCCCAGATTGATATGCAGGAGCTGGATATCATAATTCAGGCCGTGAAACTGGCAGAAGACATACGTTGCCAGGGCAGACCATTGTGGAGCAGGCTCGATGTGGATGTATCTCTGCAGGATCTGGAGGTGGAGGGTCGCTACCTGTGTGCGGAGGTACACCAGAGCTTGACCGCCCTCACCAAGCGGGAGATGCAGAACCTCGGCAGAGACTCAGTGCAGTCAGTTGTTCCAGATGAACCGGATGAGGGTTTTCTGGACATTGGTGACAAAGCCAGAAGGAGGGGTTCAAAGTGACTAGCCGTTACCACAACATGGAGATGAGCAGCTGGTTTATGACGAGAACTCGCGCCTTGTAGGACAGCACTCGGAGCAGTCCTGTCCAGTGTATCAGGCGAGCAGAGACTGTGGCCTCCAGCTCCTGCCATTTCACCGGCCAGGATTCCTGAGCGGGGCAGAGATGGACCCCCAAGTACAGAAGGTTGGTCCTGCTCCTGGTGAAAGGCCTGAGCTCCTCCGGAAGGGGTTCCATCTCCCACGGTCCGACCAGGAGCCTGGAACACTTGGCCCAGTTGATCCTGGTGGAGAACGCGGTGGACTGCAACACCTGGCATTTTCACATTCTGGCATTGTCGCCGTGCCCACCACTGAGCAGCTTACCTCCTGAGGGCGGTCGCCCTGTGACTCCGAGTCTCCCGCCACAGGACATACAGCGGGCGTCACGGAGCCGCCAACTTGTCCTAACTCGCCTCCGAACCCACCCCCAGGATCGGCGGAGGACGAGTTCCCCCCGGGGTTCCTCCCTGCTTTCTGGGCTCGAGGGTGGCAGCGGCTCTGCCCCAGACACCGGACGGAGGTCGCGGGCACCCAGCATCAAAGGTCGGGACAGAGGGGGGGGGGGGGGGGGGCGCGGGGGGCGGGTGGAAGGCGGGCCTTCCTCGCCACCGTCGCGCAAGGATCCAAGCAGCAGAGTGCTGCCGCAGTCCACCAGCAAGATGAAAAGGAACTCCTCCAGGGTGCTAAATTGCACCGGGTGTAACGGAGTCACGGGGGCCCGCTCTCACCCGGCCCTGTGGAGTGCCGCTTGGAGGACTGTGACAGCGCGTGCTTCTTTTTGATATTTTCTTTTTGCTCTTACCCCCGTCCTGGGCGCAAAGCACGATAACGGGTGGAGGTGGGGAGGGGATGGAACAAATTGTGAGAGGGGCGTTGGCGCTACCAACTCTAAGCTCGGGGAGGGGATGTGGGGTCTCAGATTTCCCCTCCCCTGAGGTGTAGCGCCTCGTCCTGAGAGGCAACCCCCTGGCAGGAGATGCCTCTCGCGCTATACCCCTCTCCTTCGTGCCCCACCCATTTGCCTTCCCTTTTCCCACCCTGGGAGGTTTTATGTCTGCCGGCTCGGGATCACGCGCCTCCCCACGCCCGGACCCGGGAAGCCGCGCAGCCGCGCACCCGCGATATGGGGCCCAGCACAGGACGCTTAGGCCAGGAAGGCCCTGCCACCGGCGACGGTGACGTTGTCGTCATGTTTTTACGGGTGCTCTGCCGACCCCGAGACAGCAGATGTTTCGTTTTATTATTTGTTCCCCCGTAGGGATGCAGTGAGGCTTAGTAGGAGCCTCTCTGGCAGTTATGGGGCGCACAGACGTGGGATGAGAGGAACGGGAGGATGGGTATGGCGGGGTGCCTCTGCCCAGCTGATTAGGGTGTTCAGACAGAAAATGAGGGAGGGTGGGGTGTGGCCTCTGGTGCTCTCTCCCTGATATCAGACAGGAAGAGAGGGGGCGGAGGAGTAGCAGAGAGGACGGTTGACAGGACACTGAGGTGGGCGAGTGCGTCAGGTCAGGAGGAGAGGAGGGGGGTGTGGGTGCCAGTGTTGGGGCAACAGAAGTGTGTGGAGGGACTATAAGGCTTGAGCACTTTGGACCCAACAAAAAGTCCATGGGATCTTCACCCCTCACCCCTGTAGGTGCAAAACAATTTTCTTTTCCCCAACCCACCCCCTACCCCAACCCCTGCCCCCGCCTTTCCGGCACAGACATTTGATGGATGGGGGCACCACTCCAACTACTCAGTCCTTTGATGTTTTTTTTGTCGTCCTTTATTGGATGCTTTTCTCCCGATTGGAGCTCGGCCCTGTGCCTCCAGGCTCAAGGGCTCCGGTCTTCTGGGCCTCTCTCTCTCCCCCACTCTCCTCTCCCAGGAGAGGGCACCTACCAGTGACTGGAGGTTCGGTGGCGATGGTTCTTCTTTCCTTGTTCCGCACACTCCACGGAGGCGAAAGTCTCGTCACCAAGATCCTTTATTTACAAACTATAATATATATACAGAGCTAGCACTTTTTGTAGCTTTGGGATATTACAGACAGAGAGAGACTGACACCCCTGCCTTAAATAGGGAGCATGAGACTCCTTGATTTGACCGTCAATTAAGATTCATCAGTGAGTTCATACTCTAGCAAGCCAACTTCATTAGCTTGGCTGAAGTCATCACAACACGTGGTGTGAATTGCCCCATAATGCCTTTAGGGAGGCAAATCAAGCATTTTGACGCAGTGACTGTGAAGGAACAGCGACATATTTCCAAGTCAGAATATTGAATGGCTTTGAGCGGACGTTGCAGGTGCTGTGTTCCCGTGTATCTGCTACCCTGTCCTTCGAGATGGAAGTGGACCTGGGTTTGGAAGATGGTGCCTCAGGTCTTTTGGTGAATTACTGCAGTGCATCGTGTAGATAGTACACCCTGCCACTACTTAGGATCGGTGGCGGATGGAGTGGATATTTGTGGTTGTGGTGTCAATCTTGAGTGTTGTGTGAGCTGCACCCATTCCGGCAAGTGGGGTATATTCCATCATTCCTGAACTGTGCCTTGTAAATGCTGGAGAAGGTTTGTTATGTCAAGAGGTGCGTTATCCATCACAGTATATCACCTCTGTCCTGCACTTAAATCCAGTATGTCTCTGTGGCCAATCAAATTGATTTTCTGATCAATGATAACCCCACAGTAGGTGTTTCAGTGATGGTAAACCTATTGAAGGGCAAGGGCGGCAATGGCTCAGAGGTATTTTGGCTTGATTAATCCAGAAACTCAGCTAATATCCTGTGGACCCGGCTTCGAATCCCGCCATGGCAGCCAGTGGAATTTGAATTCAACAAATATATCTGGAATTAAATGTCTACTAATGCCATTGAAACCATTGCCGATTGTGATAAAAACCGACCTGATTCATTAATGTCCTTAAATGAAGGAAATATGCCCTTCTTACCTGATCTGGCCTGCATGTGACTCCAGAGAAACAGCAATGTGGTTGATTCTTAACTGCCGTTTCAACTGGCGTAGCAAGGCACTCAGTGGCATCGATCACTAAAAAGTTTCAACGAACCAACGAAACGAAATGGATCAGATGGCATCGACTCGGCACCAGAAAAGACAGTTGCAAACCAAGCAGCTCTGTCGACCGTGCAAAGTCCTTTTCACTAACATCTGGGGAGTAGTGCCCAAATTGGGAGAGTTGTCTCACAGAGTAGTCAAACAACACTGTAATATATTCATGCTCATGGACCAATACCATACAGATTAAACCCAGATACCAGCATTCAAAATGGCATCGTCAGAGAGAGTTCACACCTACCAAATTTGACTAATTTTTTTTAAGGAGGTACCAGGTGTGTAGACGAGAGCAGTGAAGTCGATGTAGTTTGTATGGATTTCAGCAAAACCTTTCACAAGGTCCCAAGTGGGAGACTTGTAAAGAAGTTAAACTCGCATGGGATACAGGGTAATCTGATAAAGTGGATTTAAAACTGACTCAGTTGTAGGAGTCAGAGGTGATGGCCGAATACTGCCTTCGTGACTGGAAGATAGTGTCCAGTCGTGTACGACAGGGATTTGTGTTGGGCCTCTTGTTATTCGTCATTTATATCAATTACTTTGATGACTATTTAGGGGGGAGGTGGGGGGAGAGTAGGATTAATAAATTTGCGGATGAAACAATGATTGGAAGGATGGTTAACAGTGAGGATGAGTATCTTGGGCTCCAAGAAGATATAGACGGAATGGTCGGATGAGCAGATAAATGGTAGATGTACTTTAAGGTTGAAACTTGTAAGGTGATATGGCCTGGAAGGAGAAATTTGACAAGAAGTTACTCAATGAACGGTAGGACGCTAGGAAATTCTGTGGGAGAAAGGGAGCTTAGCGTGTTGGTCCACAGATCTCTGAAAACGGATTGGCATGTTGGTAGGGTGGTGTAAAAAGCATAAGAGACACTTGGCTTTATGAATTGAGGAATTGATTACAGAATCAGGGAAGTAATATTGGAGCTGTATAGAGCTTGGGTGACGCCACAGCTAGAGTACTGAGTACAGTTCATTTCGCCACATTATCGGAAGGATGTGGTTGCATTGGAGGGGGTGCAGAGGAGTTTCACCAGAATGCTGCTTGGGATGGAAAATTTAAGCTATGAAGAGAGGTTGCGAGGGATTGATTTGTTTTCATTAGAGCAAAGAAGACTGAGGGGCCACCTCACTGAGGTGCACAAGGTTATGAGGGAAATGGACAGAGTGCATGAGGCGCAACTGTCCCCCTTAGTTGAAGGCTCAGTCGGCAGGGGACATAGGTTCAAGGTGAGTGGCAGGAGAGTCCGAGGGGAATGTGAGGAAAAACTGTTTTACCCAGAGTGTGGTGACGGTCTGGAATGCGCTGCCTGGGAGGCTTCGAGAGACGGGTGGCCTCACATCATTTAAAACGTATCTGGATGAACACCTGGCACATCATAACGTTCAGTGCTATGGGGCAAGTGTTGGCAGATGGGATTATATGGGAATTCTGCTGTCGCTAATATGATGCTGCGGACTCGATAGGTCGAAGGACGTCTTCTGTGTCTGACCGGCAGGATAGACTCAGCAGAGACGCCGGTGCAGTAGTACACAGTCGGGTCAGAGTTGCCCTGACAGTTCTCAATAATGACTCCAGACCGCATGAAATCTCACGGCTTCAGGTTAAACATGGGCAAGACAACTTTTTATTGACGATACTGTACCGTCCTCCTTCTGCTGATGGATCGGCACTCCTCCATGTTGAACACTACTTGTAGTAAAACAGAAGATGGACGACACAAAGTGGAGTATTTCAATGTTCACCACTAAGAATGGCTCGGCAGCAGACCTACTGATCGAGTTGGCCCGGCTCTAAACGGTATAACTGCCAGACTGGTTCAGCAGCAGGTGCTGAACGAACAGTAGTGTAAGCACACTTGACCTCATCCTTACCAATCTGCCGGCTGCAAGTGCATCTGTCTAATATAATATCGGTACGATTGATCACTGCACAGTAATTTTGCAGATGAAGTCCACCTTCAGATTGCGAATGGCTTCTACTGAACTGTGTGGGAATATCACCGTGCTGAATGGGACAGATTTCGAAGAGATGTAGAAACTCAAGACTACACATCCATGAGCCGCTGTGGGCCATCCGCAGCAGCGGATCTGTACGCCAACACCATTTGCAAATTCATGGACCAGGCTATCCCGCACTCAACCGTTACCGTCAACCATTACCATAGAACCATAGTACCATAGAAAATTACAGCTCAGAAACAGGTCTTTTGGCCCTTATTGTCTGTGCCGAACCATTTATTGCCGAGTCCCTCCTGCACTTGGACCATATCCCTCCACACCCCTCTCATCCTTGAACCCATGCAAGTTTTTCTTAAATGTTAAAAATGAGTTACCACTTTATCCAGCAGCTCATTCCACACTCCCACCACTCTCTGCGTGAAGAAGCCCCCGCCCCTATTATTGCCTTTAAACCTTTCTCCTTTCACCCTTAACCCATGCCCTCTGGTTTTTTTTCTCCCCTAGTCTCAGTGGACAAAGCCTGCTTGCATTCACTCTATCTATACCCATCAAAATCTTATACACCTCTGTCAAATCTCCCCTCATTCTTCAAGGGAATAAAGTCCCAACCAATTCAATCTCTCTCTGTAACTCAGCTTTTCAAGTCCCGGCAACATCCTTCTCTGCACTCTTTCAACCTTATTTACATCCTTCCTGTTACTTGGTGACCAAAACTGTACACAATCCTCTAAATTCGGCCTCACCGATGCCTTATATAACCTTACCATTACACTCCAACTTTTATACTCGATACTCCGATTTATAATGGCCAATGTACCAAAGGCACTCTTTACGACCCTATCCACCTATGACGTCACTTTTAGGGAATTCTGTACCTGTATTCCCAGATCCCTCTGTTCAACTGCACTCTTCAGAGTCCCACTATTTACCCTGTACGTTCTACTTTGGTTTGTCCTTCCAAAGTGCAATATCTCACACTTGTCTACGTTAAATTCCATTTGCCATTTTTCAGCCCATTTTCTAGTTCGTCCAAATCCCTCTGCAAGCTTTGAAAACCTTCCTCACTGTCCACTACACCTCCAATCTTTGTATCATCAGCAAATTTGCTGATCCAATTTACCACATTATCATCCAGATCATTGATATAGATGACAAACACCAATGGACCCAACACCTATCCCTGCAGCACACCCAGTCCAACGCCGGCATCTCCACATCATGGCACACCACTAATCACAGGCCTCCACTCAGAGAAGCAATCCTCCACAATCACTCTCTGGCTTCTTCCATTGAGCCAGTGTCTAATCCAATTTATTCCCTCCCCATGTATACCCAGCAACAGAACCTTCCTAACTAACCTCCCATGAGGGACCTTGTCAATAGCCTTGCTGAAATCCAGGTAGACAACATCCACCACCTTCCCTTCATCCACTTTCCTGGTAGCCTCCTCGAAAAACCCGAATAGATTGGTCAAACATGACCTACCACGTACAAAGCCACGTTGACTCTGC
Organism: Mustelus asterias; assembly: GCF_964213995.1. NCBI lineage: Eukaryota > Metazoa > Chordata > Chondrichthyes > Carcharhiniformes > Triakidae > Mustelus > Mustelus asterias. Next base: position 93,700,200 of record NC_135816.1, read on the forward strand.
CTAATAAGTCCCTGTCTATCCAAATATTTGTAGATCCTATCCCTTATCACACCTTCCAATAACCTGCACACAACCGACGTCAAACTTACTGGCCTATAATTACCCGGATTTATTTTGGAACCTTTTTAAACAACGGAACAACATGAGCCACCCTCCAATCATCTGGCACCTCCCCCGTGAATGCTGACATTATTAATATGTCTGCCAGGGCCCCTGCAAGTTCAACACTAGCTTCCCTCAAGGTCCGTGGGAATACCCTGTCCGGTCCTGGGGATTTATCCACTCTGATTTGCCTCAGGACAGCACGCACCTCCTCCCCTTTAGTCTGTAAAGTTTCCAATGACGTCCCGACCTGTTTGCCCTATTTCCGTAGACTCCATGCCCGTTTCCACAGTAAATACGGATGCAAAAAATCCATTTAGTATCTCCCCCATCTCTTTTAGTTCCATACACAGTCTACCACTCTGGTCTTCAAGAGGACCAATTTTATCTCTCACTATCCTTTTGCTCCTAACGTACCTATAGAAGCTCATTGGATTTTCCTTCACTCTGTCTGCCAAAGTAACATCATGTCTTCGTTTAACCCTCCTGATTTCCCTCTTAAGTAGCTTCTTGCATCAAGGGGATCAACTCTGTTTGAATGGAGAGTGCAGGGCGACATGCCAGGAGCAGTACCAGACATACCTAAGCATGGGGTGTCAACTTGGTGAATCTACCAATCAAAACTGCTTACATGCCAAACAGCATGCACAGCAAGTGGTAGACAGTTCAAAGTGATCTCAGAAGCAACTGATAAGTTCTAATCTCTGTCAATTAAAACACATGCCATAAGGAAATGTTAGGACGTATTTTTCAATGCGTTATTACAGGCGTTTAGAGCAATTGAACGTAATCAGTCAAAGTTAATAGGTTTTGTTGGAAAAGAAATACGCTTAACCAATTTATTAATTTTTTTTGAGGAAGTCACATGAGCTGTGCATAAAGAGAAACAAGTGGACAAGCAAGGCAATGAGGAACAAGTGGACAAGCCAGGCAATGAGCACAACAGTGGATCTATCCGCCAGCACTTGAGATTACATGACAATTACATTGCTGCATCAGATACCATCAACATCCTGGTGGTTGACAGGAGACAACTTCGAATCCCATGTAAATACTATATCTGCAGGATTTGCACACAATTGCAGCTCCTCACAGAGCGCATGCATCGGTTGGAGCAGCAGTTGCATGCACGTCGGAGCATGAATGTGGCGGAAAGCGTCATAGACAGGAGTTTTAGCACCTAAGGTCCAGGCAGGTAGACGGCTGACCACAATATGGGGAAGACAGTTAGTGCATGAATCCCCTGTTGCCATCCTCTCTAGCAAGTATACCGATTTGCATAGTGTTTGGCGGAGTTGGCCTATCAGGAGATAACAGCAGCAGCAGCCAGAGCAGTGGCACCGCAGCTTGCTCTGTTATTAAGAATGGAGGGATGATGTACACTATGGCAATAGTTATAGAGGACTCTAAAGTGAGGAGTACAGGTCGGCACTTATGTGGACGTGAAAGAGACTCCAAGATAGTATGTTGCCTCCCTGATGCCGGGGTAGGATGTCTCTGAACGTAGAGAAAGCATTCTGAAGGGAAAGGGTGAACAGCCAGAGTTCGTGGTACATATTAGTACTAACAACATAGGTGGGAAGAGTGATGAGGTACTGCAGCAGCATTTTAGGGACTTATGTAGCAAGTTCTAAAGAAGGACCTGGACAGTTGTAATCTCAGGATTAGTCCCTGTGCCACGTCCCACTGAGGCTCGATATAGGAAGAAAGTGCAGCTCGATGTTTGGCTAAACAGCTGGTGTAAGAGGGAGGGTTTCAGATACCTGGTCTTTTAGGATCTCTTCCGGGGTGGGTGGGAACTGTACAAGAAGGACGGGTTGCATCTAAACTGGAGTGACAAAAAAAATTCTGGCAGGGAAGAGGTATGCCAGTGCCACACAGGAGAAGTTAAATTAGTTTGGCAGGGGATTGGGAACTAATGCAGAGGTGAATAAATTGAAGAGGAACTAGAGAGTGGGGCCAATAAGACTAAGAGGAAGAACAGGCAGCGTGTGGTTGCTGATCAAAGAGGGTCTAGTGGACTGAAGTGCATTTGTTTCAATGCGAGAAGTGTAATACATAAGACCTTTGATTAGTACTGGGAACTGTGATGTTGTTGCCATTACAGAGGCTTGTTTCAGGGAAGAATATGATTGGCAGCTTGACGTTCCAGGAGACAGGTGTTCCAAGCGCTCTCGCGGGGGATGTAGACGGAGTGGGGGAGTTGTACTGCTGGTTAAGGAGCATATCACACCTGTAATCTGGGAGGACACCAGGGAGGACTCAAAGAGTGAAGCAATATGTAAAGCTCAGGAAAAGGAAGGGAGTAGTAATAATGCTATACTATGGTTTACTATAGGCTTCCCCAAAACCAGCAGGATATAGAGGAACAGATGCGTAGGCAGATTTTAGCAAGGTTCAAATGTAACAGGGTTGTTGTGGTGGGTGATTTTAACTTTCCCTATATTGACTGGGAATCACTGAGTGCTAGGAATGTGGATGGGGCAGAATTCGTAAGGAGCGTCCAGGAGAGCTTCTTGGAACAGTTTCTGGATAATTCAACTAGGGAAAGGACTGTACTGTACCTCGTATTTGGGAATGTGCCTGGCCAGATGGTCGACGTTTCTGTAGGGGAGCAGTTAGGGAACAGCGAACACAATTCAGTAAGCTTTAAGGTGCTGGTGGATAAAGATGTGTCGTCATCAGCTGAAGGCCGTAAATTGAGGGAAGACTTGTTACAACAATATTAGGCAGGAAATGGAGAATACAGATTGGGGAAAGATGTTTGTGGGTAATTCAATATGTGGCATCTTGGGGGCTTTCAAGTCTAAGTTGATAGGAATTCAGGAGCAACACGTTCCTGTATGGAAGAAGGTTAAATATGGCAAATTTTAGGAACCTTGGATGACGAGAGATATTGTGAGCCTCGTCAAAAAAAAAATGTATTTGTCAAGTCTAGGAGGCTGGGAGCACATTTAAAAAGTGTGGAATCCACGGAAAGTAGGAAGAAACTTTAGCAAGGATTCAGGAGCGCTAAAATGGGTCACGAAAAATTATTGGCCAGCAGGATTAAGAAATATCCGAAGGCTTTTTATACATACGAAGTACTAGAGGGTAGCCAGGGAGAGGGTTGGTCCACTCAAGGACAGGAAAGGGAATCTATGTGTGGAGCCGGAGGAAATGGGTGTGGTATTAAATGAGCACTTTGCATCAGTGTTCACCAAAGAGAAGGGCTTAGTGGATGATGAGTCTTGGGAAGGGTCTGTAGATAGTTTGGATCATGTTGAGATCAAAAAGGAGGAGGTATTAGGGGTCTTGAAAAACATTCAGGTAGACATGTCTCCGGGCCTCATGCGATATACCGCAGAATACTGAGAGAGGCAAGGCCAGACATTGCTGGGGCCTTGAGATAAATCTTTGTACCCTCATTGGCTGCAAAGGATGTCCCAGCAGATTTGAAAATAGCCAGTTTTGTTCCTTTATTTAAGTACGGTAGCAAGGATAATCCAAATAATTACAGGCCGGTGAGCCTTACAACAGTTGTAGGGAATTGATTGAAGAGGATTCTTCGCGACAGGAGTTACTCCCACTTGGAATTTAATGGACTCTGAGCGAGAGGCAACATGGTTTTGTGAAGACAAAGTCGTGTCTCACTGACTTGATAGAGTTTTTCGAATATATGACGAAGAAGATTGATGAGGTTAAGACAGTGGATGTTATCTACATCGACTTCTGTAAGCCCTTTGACTCGATCCCTCATGGCACACTTTTACAGAAGGTGAAGTCTCACGGGATCAGAGGTGAGCTGGCAAAGCGGATGTAGAGTTGGCTCTGTCATAGAAGAGAGATAGTAGCAGTGGAAGGGTACGTTTCTGAAAGGAGACAATTGGCCTTCCTCATGGATCAGTGCTGGGACCTTTGCTGTTTGTAATCTATATCAAGGATTTGGAGGAAAATGTAACTGGTTTGATTCGCACGTTTTCGAATGTCACAAAAGTTGGTAGAATTGTGGATGTCGATGAGGATCGTCGGAGGATATAGCAGGATATAGATCTGTTGAAGATTTGAGCAGAGAGATGGCAGGTCGAGTTTAACGCGGACAAATATGAGGTTATGCATTTCGGAAAGTCAAGTAGAAATGGGAAATATACAATAATTGGCAGAACCCTTAAGAGTACTGATTGGCAGAGGAATCTCAGTGTAAAGGTACACAGGCAACTGAAAGTGGCAATGCAGGTGGAGAAGGTAGTCACGAAAGGATATAGCATGCTTGCCTTAATCGGATGGAGCGTTGTGCTTAAAAATTGGCAAGTCATGCTGCAGCTTTTTAGAAACTTAATGAGGCCGCACTTGGAATATTGCGTTCAATTCTGGTCGGCACACTACCGGAAGAGTGTGGAGGCTTCAGAGAGGGTATGGAAAAGATTTAGCAGGATGCTACCAGGTATGGAGGGCATTAGCAATGAGCAGAGGCTGGAGAAACTTGATTTGTTCTCACTGGAAGGACGGAGGTTGAGCGGCGACCTGGTAGAATTCTACAAGGTTATTAGAGGCATGGAGAGAGTGGATAGTCAGACGTTTTATCCCAGGTGGGAAGAGTCAATTACTAAGGGGCATAGGTGTAACGTGCGAAGGGCAATGTTTAAAGGAGATATACGAGGCAAGTTTCTTATTACATGGAGGGTGGTGAGTGCCCAGGACTCGCTACTAGGGGAGCTAGTGGAAGCAGATACGATCGTGACATTTAAGGGGAGTCTGGGCAAATACGTGAATAGGATGGGAAAAGAGGGATAATGTCCCCAGACGGATATGGAATGTTAGTTCTGACGGGCAGCATTGACGGTGCAGGCTTTGAGGGCCGAGGAGTCTGTTCCTGTGCTGCAATTTTCTTTGTGCTTTGAGCTGCGCCTACAAATACTCGCTGACGTCCATGAATCCGTTGACAGGGCAGAATTCAGAAGTGTGATAGAATACTCTCCAAATGTCTGAATTGGTCCATACGGTGGCAAGGTGGCACTGTGGTTAGCATTGTTGTCTCGCAGCATGATGGCCCCATGTTCGATTCCCTGCTTTAGTTGCTATCTGTGCAGGATGTGCACGTTCTCCCCCTCTCTGCGTCGGTTTCCTTCAGGTGTTCCGGTTTTCTCCCACAGTCTAAAAGATGTGCTGGTTAGGTGATTGGCCATGATAAATTCTCCCTCGTGTATCCGAAGACACACTACACCATGAGTGGCGACGAGGGATTTTAACAGTAACTTAATTGCAATGTTAATGTCAGCCGACTTATGACATTAATAAGTAAATAAGGCTCCAATAAAACTGAAGAAGCTGGGCACCATCAAGGACAAAGCAGCCCATATGCTTCTTGTGCCTTCCATCGCCCAACAGTGGCAGCGGAGTGCTCCACCAACATGATGATCTGCAGTAACTCACCGAGGTTCTTTGTGCATCTCTTTCCAATAACTAGACGCATCAAAAGGCCTAGGGACATCATCATTTAGAGAATTCCACCAATTCGCTCGCCATTCTGAGGTCCATAACCATTACCGTGAATTCAATGTCGCTCGACCAAAATCTTGTAAATTCCTTCGCTAACATGCTTCGGGCGGACTGGCTAACAGAAAACATCAGTGACGCATACATGGGTGTTTTGCTTGATGAAGCGCCGTAACGAGTGCTATGTCATTTGTTGTACTGTGAACTCAACTCTTTACAATGTATATGAATTAAATGGAAACAAGGACCCAATATATTTCTGCTAAATTTGTCGTTGGCCCAAGTCTATGCAGGAAGGAAAGTACTGAAGAGAGAATAAAGCGACTACAAATAAAGCGGTTACGTCAGTTTGTACCGGTCTGACAAATTGAGTAGAATGAGGGACAATATAAAATTGTGCATTTTTGCACGCAAATAAATGAGCTTCCAAATTGCTTACTGACGAGAGTTTGCAGAGCTCCGAATTTCAAAGGGATCCGAATGAACGAACATTAAACGGCTAGAATGAAATGAAGACAAATAGTTAGGAAGCTCATATAATGTTCTCGTTTATTACAAGGATAAACGAATATAAACTTAGGTAGGTTGTGCCTTAGTTGTACAGAACCATGGTGAGATCAATGAAGCAATGTGTACAGCATTATTATTATTTAAAGAAGGATGCGAATAAGAACGAGTTCAGAGATGGTTCATGTAGCTCCACCAACTGTGTAATGACCAGGCCCAGCGGCACATCATCGGCCTGGAGCACAGCAGAATCCTGGGCTCTGGCAACCTTCTGAGTGCCTGTTCCCTGGGACTTCATTGTCTCCATCTGCTGTGGATCATCAGCTGTGAGGTGCTCACCAGCGAGTGACCCAGAATTCTGCCTACTTTATGAAAAATGACGTGGAGATCCCGGCGTTGGACTGAGGTAAACACAGTCAGAAGTCTCACAACACCAGGTTAAAGTCCAACAGGTTTATTTGGTAGCAAACGCCACGAGCTTTTGGAGCGCTGCTCCTTCGTCAGGTGAGAGGGAGGCCTGTTCACAAACAGGGCACATAAAGACACAAACTCAATTTACAGAATAATGATTGGAATGCGAGTCTTTACAGGTAATCAAGTTTTAAAGGTACAGACAATGTGAGTGGAGAGAGCGTTAAGCACAGGTTAAAGAGATGTGTATTGTCTCCGGACAGGACAGTTACTGTGATTTTGCAATCCCAGGCAAGAAGTGGGGGTTACATATAGTGTGACATGAACCCGCGATCCCGGTTGAGGCCGTCCTCATGTGTGCAGAACTTGGCTATCAGTCTCTTCTCAACGACATCTGCTGCTGTGAGACTTCTTACTGTGTTTGCCCCAGTCCAACGCCGGCATCTCCTCACAGAAGCTACGACAACGGATGAATGAACACCGCTCGACGATCACCAGGCAGGCGTGATTTTCTTCCTGTAGGGGAACACTTCAGCGGTCTAGGGCATTCGGCCTCTGATCTTCGGGTAAGCGTTCTCCAAGGCGGCCTTCACGACACAGGACAACGCAGAGTCGCTGAGCAGAGACTGATAGCCAAGTTCCACACACATGAGGACGGCCTCAACAGGGATCTTGGGTTCATGTCACACTATCTGTAACCCCCACAACTAGCCTGGGCTTGCTAAATCTCACAAACTGTCCTGTCTGGAGACAATGCACATCTCTTTAACCTGTGCTTAACGCTCTCTCCACTCTCATTGTCTGCACCTTTAAGACTTGATTACCTGAAAAGACTCGCATTCCAACCATTATTTTGTAAATTGAGTTTGTCTTTATATGCCCTGTTTGTGAACAGAACTCCCACTAACCTGACGAAGGAGCAGCGCTCCGAAAGCTAATGGCTTTTACTACCAAATAAACCTGTTGGAATTTAACCTGGTGTTGTGAGACTTCTTACTGTGTTTACCCCAGTCCAACGCCGGCATCTCCACATTGTGAGACAAACAACAGGAGTTGGCTGCTAGTTTAGAAGAGTTAGAGGGGAATTGATTGAAATCTTTTCCATCCTGATGGATAATTCATGTGAATGTGGATCAAACGTTTCTTCATGTGGAAAAATCTAGAAAGAGGGGTGATGTTTAATAAGGAGCCATACATTTAAGACAGAGATGAAGATTGCTTTTCTACCAGAGGATTGTGAGTCTTTGTAACTCGGTTCCTCAACATGCAAAGACAGTAGAGATGAGGAATGTTTTTAAGGCAGATATAGAAAAATTCTTGACAAGCAATGTAGGGATGAAATGTAACCGGGTTTGGTGGAATGTTGCAGTCTGATCAACCGTCATCAAATTGAATGACGAAGCGAAAGTGGCTTATTTCTGCTCCTAATTTGTGAGTACGTATGTACTTAAATGACTGATATACTTACTTGTGGAATTATACATCCATATTATGTGTTGGGTTAGCGACGATCTGGTTCTATAGTCCGATCCCTTGTACTTTCAGCTGACGTAATTCACATCGAAAATGTCTCGCCGTTAAACTGTATGGTCCTCATTCGAGACGTTTCAGACCATAAGACGTCGGAGGAGAAGAAGACTTTCTGGCCCAGCAATACTGCTGCGGAATTCAATGAGATTATGTTTGATCTGACATGAACAATTCGACTTTCCAGGCTTAGACTCATAACACATGATGGCATTACTGCTTAAAAAACAATATACTTACATGTTTAACGGCACAACCTCTTGGTATGCAATGTCATAGATTGACTACCAATGAGGCTTCTGCTCTGTCTTAAATGGGCGAACTCTTACTCTGATATAATACCCTTTTGTACTCGACGTTCTCACAAGCTGAAGCATCCTCGCTACATCTACCCGCCAAGTCTCCTGAGAATCATGTTTCAATAGTCTTGGCTCTCGTTCTTCTTAACTCCAAAGATTTTCAGACAAATCTACTCAGCATCTTCTCATCAGAAAATTCCTCCATTCCCGGGATCAAGCCAGTGAACCTTCTCTGAACTGCGGCCAATTTCAATATATTTTCTTTACTTAAGGGACGGGTGAGGTGCCTGAAAATCACGGGTGCGGTGCCTGAAGATTGGAGAGTGGCAAATGTTGTGCCTTTGTTTAAAAAGGGCTTCAGGGAAAAGCCTGGGAATGACAGGCCAGTGTGCCTCACATTGTGGTGAGGAAATTGTTGGAAAGTATTTTGAGAGACAGGATCGACAGGCATTTATAGACGCAAGGACTGATTCTGCACAGTCAGCATGGCTTTGTGATTGGAAAATCATGCCTCAGAAATTTGAGTGATCTTTTTGAAGGGGTAACCAAGAAGGTAGATGAGGGCAGTGCAGTTGATATTGTCTACATGGACTTTAGCAAGGCCTTTGACAAGGTACCGCATAGTAGGTTGTTGAAGAAGGATATTTCTCACGGGATCCAAGGTGAGGTATCTAAATGGATACAAAATTGGCTTCTTGACAGAAGCCAGAGGGTGGTTGTAGAGAATTGTTTATCAAACTGGAGGCCTGTGACCAGCGGTGTGCCTCGGGGATCAGTGCTGGGTCAACTGTTATTTGTCATTTATACTAATGATTTGGATGAGAATATAGGAGTCATGGTTAGAAGTTTGCAGATGACATTAAGATTGGTGGCATAGTGGACAGTGAAGAAAGTTATCTCCAATTGCAACGGGATCTTGATCAATTGGGGCAATGGACTGACGAATGGCAGATGGAGTTTAATTTAGACAAATGCGAGGTGATGCATTTTGGTAGATTGAACCAGGGCAGGACTTACTCAGTTAATGGTAGGGCATTGGGGATAGTTACACAACAAAGAGATCTAGGGATACATGTTCATAGCTCCTTGAAAGTGGAGTCACGGGTGGACAGAGTGGTGAAGAAGGCATTTGGCATGCTTGGTTACATCGATCAAACATTGAATACAGGAGTTGGAATGGCTTGTTGAAGTTGTACAAGACATTGGTACTGCCACACTTGGAATACTGTGTGCAATGCTGTTCACCCTATTATAGAAAGGATATTATTAAACTAGAAAGAGTGCAGAAAAAAATTACTAGGATGCTACCAGGATTTGAGGGATTGAGTTATCAAGAGAGTTTGGACACCCTGGGACTTTTTTCTCTGGAGCGTAGGAGGCTGAGAGGTGATCTTATAGAGGTCTAAAAAATAATGAGTGGCATAGATCCGATAGATTGTCAATATCCTTTCCCAAAGGTAGGCGAGTCTAAAACTAGAGGGCATAGGTTTAAGGTGAGAGGGGAGAGATACAAAAGTTTCCAGAGGGGCAAATGTTTCACACAGAGAGTGGTGTGTGTCTGGAACAAGCTGCCAGAGGTAGAAGTAGAGGCGGGTACAATTATGTCTTTTAAAGAGCATTTAGATAGTTACATGAGTACATTGTGTATCGAGGGATATGGGCCAAATGCGGGCAATTGGGATTAGGTTAGCGGTTTTTAAAAAAAGGGTGGCATGGACAAGTTGGGCTGAAGGGCCTGTTTCCATTCTGAAAATCTCTATGACTCTACGACTCTAAAACAGTTTACAATTTTTCCAGACGTGGTCGAACTAATGCCTTGCATAATTTTAGCAAAACTTCTTTTTCAAGCCCCATTCTCTTTGAATTAAGTACCACCATCATAATTACATGAATGATGACCTGATGAACCTGCAAGTTAACATTATCCGATTCGTACACAAGGGACCCCATAACCCTCAGTGTTGCAGCTTTCTATCGTACTCCTATTTTAAATATAATAGACATCCATATTATGCTTCTTTCCAAAATGCATAATTTGACATTTTCCTAAATTATATCAAGATTGTGCTCTGTTGCTTAACCTGTGTAACGTCGGCTGTAAATCGTTTGTGTCAACGTTATCACTTCTATCAAAATCTATTTCTGTGTCATGTGCAAATCTCACAACAATGCACTTACTTCCCTCGTCCAAGTCTTTAATATATGCTGCAAACAGTGGCACGAATACTCCTTGTACCACTCCACTAGTTACAAGTTGCCATCCTGAATGTGTTCCTTTCATCCCAGCTCTCTTATTCCTATCGGTAAGCCAATCCTCTATCCAAGCCAATATACCACCAGCTAAGGCTGTATGCTGATAAGTAGCATTTTTGTGTGGTACCCTATCAAATGCTTTTTGGAAATCCTCCGAATAGAGCTCCAACTTTTGATTTAAATACGCTGCTTTTTACCACCTCAAAAAAAGAAATCTAATAAATGTGCGAGACATGATTTTCTCTTCTTGAAGCCATGTTGACTTTGCTTCATTATCGAATGCACATCTAATGGCTCTGCTATTATGCCCGTAATAATGGACTCTGACATATTCCCGATAAGAGACGTATAGCTGTCTGGCCTATAAATACAGGGATTTTATTTTTCTCTCCTTTCTTTGGAATACATGTGTCACATTGACAGTTTCCAAATCCTCTGGGACTTTTCCAGAATTTAAGGATGCTTGTTAAATAAGCAGAAGTGTATTCACTTTCTCTGAAGTTACTTGCTGAAGTGATATAGAGTAGTAGAGTCTTACAGCAGAGAAAGACACTCATCGGGACATTATGTGTCTGATGCCCATCGAACATCTAGCTCTTCGGGCACTTTTCCAGCTTTTCCAGCACTTCGTCAGCAGCCTTCTATGTTGTGACTTTTCAAGTAATCAACTAAATGTCTATTAAATGCTGTGAAGTTTCCCATCTCTACTGCTCTTTCAGGTAGTGATTTGCAGATTCCCACATCGGTTTTCCTCAAATTGCCTCGAAATCTCCTGCCCCTAAACTTAAATCCCATTCCCCTTGGCTTTGACCGCTCGACCAAGAGACAGCTGTTCTTCCTATTTATCCTATCTATGCCCTCTATAATTTGGAATACCACGGTCTGGTCCCCCTTACAAAGATAATTTCCCTAAGGAACACAACCCCAGCCTGATCAGCATCTCTTCAGCGCTGAAACTCTCGAGCTCAGCAACAAACTGATAAATTTCCCTCTGCACCCTTTAGTGCAATCATAGATTTTCTCCTTTGTGGACGACAGAAATGTGCAGAACACTCCAGCTTTGGCATAACGAGCATGTTACAAAGCTCTATTATAGCCTCCATGCTCTTATATTCTATGTCTCGATTATTAAAGAAAATCATCCCGTATGAATTATTTACCACGTTTCCTACATTTTTGGCTTCCTCAGTGATATTTGGACATGCATCTCATTAGTTCTCTGGCAGTACTTCTAAACTTATGTCTTTATTTATGTACTTCTTTGGTGATTGTTTGTCCTTCCTAAAAGCAGCACCTCACACTTTTCAGGATGAACTTTCATTTTTCACTGTTCTGTCCATATGAACAACCCACCTATATCAACCTGCAATCAAATGTTTTCTTCTTCGGTATACATCAGTTGACGAAGTTTCGTGTCCTCTGCAAACTTACGATAATACCCCCCACATTGACATTAAGTTTATTAATATACACTTCAATCAGCAAGGGCCCAACACCGACTTGCTTATTATCTTTGAATGCAACCAACTAAGTCCAGGGGACCTTGCAGCCGTTAGCCCATTAGCTTCTCCTGCAGGATTTCCTTTTCCTTTAGTAATTATAATTGCACATATTTCTTCATGTCTTTACTCTTTGGTTGTTTCATATTTTTCGAATGCTAGCAGTGTCTTCTGCAGTGAAGACTGACGCCACGTATCTATTCAACTCTTCTGCCTTTTCCAGGCTCGCAATTATTGTTTTCGCAGTCACATAATTTAAGGGTTTTATGTTCACCATGGCCTTCCCTTTCCTGTTTACATATTTAAATTACGTCCTGCTGACAGTTTTTATGTTACTTGCTGGTCGACACTCATATGTTAAAATTACCTCTTTGTTTTTTTTATTTGTCAGGTTTTGTTGCTTTTTACACCTTTCCCAATACTTTGGGCTACCATTCATCTTAATCTTTGACACATTGTGTGTTTTCTTTTAATATGGTTAATACAATTCTATTCTTCCTTTCGTTATCACTGATTGTTTTATCCCCGTCTCGCACTCCTTCGTCTCGAGGGCATAGCTGTGTTGTAAGGCATGAATTAATTTCAATAAAAATCTGCCCTTTGTTATCAACAGTCTTTTTTACTAAGTTTCTTTCCCAGTCCACTCCAGCCAACTCTGTCCTCATTCCTTCGTAATTATCGTCGTTTAATTTATCAGATTCGTTTCTGATCAAAATTTCCACTCTCAAACTGAATACTGAAATCTAACATGTCATGTTTACTGTTTGCTTGGAGGTGAATTATTCTGAGATTATTTTCAAAAGTGCCTCATTGTACATTGCCGGTTGCAATATACCTGACCTGTTGTTTGTTCCAATGCATATTGTTCTCGGTATTTACCTGGAATAAACTCTATGATTTTTTTTTCCTTTTGTCTTAGTATGACACTTTGCTTTTCCCAACACAAATGAAAATTAAAATCACTTACAATATATATATATATATGTACTGCGTTTTTACCCTGCACTCATTTTCTCCTACCTAAGACCATAAGTCCTTAATATATCGGAGCAGAATTAGGCCTCTCGACCAGGCGAGTCTGCTCCGCCATTCAATCATGGCTGATATTTTCCTCATCCCCATTCTCCAGCATTTTCCCCATAACCCCTGATTCCTTTATTAATCAAGAACATATCAACTCTGTCTTAAAGACACTCAAAGACCTGGCCTCCACAGCATTCTGCGACAAAGAGATTAATCGCCATCTGGGTAAAAGTATCCTCCGCATCTGTTTTAAAGGATCACCCCTTTAGCGTGAGGTTGTGTCCGCTGGTTCTAGTCTTTCCTGCTACTGGAAACATTGTCTCCTCATCCACTCTATACTGGCGTCGCAGTATCCTTTAAGTTTCAATAAAATCCCCCCTCATCTTTCCAAACTCCAACAAGTGCACACCCAGAGTCCTCAACTGTTCTTCATACCACAAGCTCTTCATTCCATGGATCATTCTTGTGAACCTCCTCTGGACCCTTTCCAAGGCGCAAAATGGTCACAATACTCCAAATGGGGTCTGAATACAATCTTATAAAGCCTCAGAAGTACATGTCTGCTCTTGTATTCTAGCCCTCTCGACATGGATGGTAACATTGCATTTGCCTTCCTAATTCCTGACTGAACCAGTATATTAACCCTAAGATAACATTGAAGAAGAACTCCCAAGTCGCTTTGTGTTTCTGAATTCCTTTGCATCTCTCCGTTTGGAAAATAGTTTATGCCTCCATTCCTCCTTCCGAAGTGCATTACCTCACACTTTTCCATCTGCCACTTCTTTGCCCACACACCTAACGTGTCCAAGTCCTTCTGCGGCCCCCTGCTTCCTCAATACTACCTGTCCCTCTACATACCTTTGTATCATCTGCAAAACTTAGCAACAGTACCTTCAGTTCCTTCTTCCAAATCGTTAATGCATATTGTGAAAAGATATGGTACCAGCACCGGCCCCTGAGGCACACCACCAGTCACTGGTGGGCATTTTGAAAAAGACCCGTTTATCCCCACTCTCTGCCTTCTGCCAGTCAGCCAATCCTCTATCCATGCCAGAATCGTACCCTTAATACCATGGGTTCTCAACTTACTCAACAGTGTCCTATGTGGCACTTTAAAGTTTTAAATTTGATTTATTAGTCACAAGTAAGGCTTACATTAATACTGCAGTGAAGTTACTGTGAAATTCCCCTTTGTCAAAGGCCTTTTGGAAATCTAAAGAAATCACGTTCACTGGTTCTCTTTTATCTAACTTCCTTATTAGAACATAAGAACTATGACAGATTTGTCAGTCATGACCTCCCCTTTACGAAGCTCTGTTGACTCATTCTTATTATATCATGCACTTCTAAGTAGTCCACAATCTCATCTTTAATAAGGGACTCTAAAATCTTGCCAATGACAGAAGTCAGGCTAACCGCCCTATAACTTCCCGTCTGCTGCCTCCCTCCCTTCTTAAACAGCGGTGCTACATTCGCTACATTCCAGTCCTCTGGGACCCTTCCTGCCTCTAGCGATTCCTCAAAGATCACCACCCATGCCTCCACAATTTCCTCAACCTTTAGAAGCCTGGGGTGTAGGCCATCTGGTCCACGTGATTTATATACTTTAGACCTTTCGGTTTCTCGAGAAGGAGCCTTGGCGAATCCGGAATCAATGTGTATCAGGGGGCAAACTCTCCTCTGGTTGGAGTCATAACTGGTACGTAGGAAGACAATTGTGTTTGTGGAGGGTCAGTCATCTCAGCTACAGGACATCTCTGCAGGTTTCCCTCAGGGTAGTGTCCTCGGCCCAACAATCTTCAGCTGCTACATCCATGACCTTCCCACTGTCATAAGGACAGAAGTGGGGATGTTCACCGATGATTGCACAATGTTCAGCACGATTCGCGACACCTCAGTCGCTGAAGCAGTCCGTGGTTCAAATGCAGCAGGATCTGGTCAATATCCAGCAATCGGCTGACAAGTAGCAAGTAACATTTTCGCCACACAAATACCTGACAAAGACCATCACCAATAAGCGACACAAGAACACAAGAAATAGGAGCAGGAGTAGGCCATCTAGCCCCTCGAGCCTGACCCGCTCTTCAATAGGATCATGGCTGATCTGAAGTGGATCAGTCCCACTTACCCGCCTGATCCCCATAACCCCTAATTCCCTTACCGATCAGGAATCCATCTATCCGTGATTTAAACATATTCAACGAGGTAGCCTCCACCACTTCAGTGGGCAGAGAATTCCAGAGATTCACCACCCTCTGAGACAAGAAGTTCCTCCTCAACTCTGTCTTAAACTACCCCCCTTTATTTTGAGGCTGTGCCGTCTAGTTCTAGCTTCCTTTCTAAGTGGAAAGAATCTCCGAACCTCAACCCTATCCAGCCCCTTCATTATCTTATGGGTCTCTATAAGATCCCCCCTCAGCCTTCTAAATTCCAACGAGTACTAACCCAATCTGCTCAGCGTCTCCTCATAATCAACACCCCTAATCTCTGGTATCAACCTGGTGAACCTTCTCTGCACACCCTCCAAGGCCAATATATCCTTCCGCAAATAAGGGGACCAATACTGCACACAGTATTCCAGCTGCGGCCTCACCAATGCCCTGTACAGATAGAGCAAGACATCTCTGCTTTTATATTCTATCCCCCTTGCGATATAGGCAACATCCCATTTGACTTCTTGATCACCTGTTGCACCTGCAGACTGGGTTTTTGCGTCTCATGCACAAGGACCCCCAGGTCCCTTTGCACAGTAGCATGTTGTAATTTTATTCCATTTAGATAATAATCCAATTTGCTATTATTTCTTCCAAAGTGAATCTCGCATTTGTCAACGTTATACTCCATCTGCCAGATCCTCGCCCACTCACTCAGCCTGTCCAAATCTCTCTGCAGACCTTCTACGATTCACCTTTCCACTTATATTTGTGTCGTCTGCAAACTTTGCTACACTACACTCAGTCCCCTCCTCTAGATCGTCTACATAAATGGTAAATAATTGAGGCCCCAGTACCGATCACTGCGGCACGCCACTAGTTACCATCTGCCAACCAGAAAAGTACCCATTTATTCCGACTCTCTGCTTCCTGTCGGAAAGCCAATCTCCAATCCAAGCTAACACCTTATCCCCAACTCCGTGTGACCACAATCTAACCACCGCCCCTGAACATTCAATGGTGCAACCATCACTGAATTCCCCACTGTTAACATCCTTGGGGTTACCGTTGACCAGAAACTCAACTGGACTCACCACATAAAGACAGTGCCTACATGAACAAGTCAGAGGCTAGGAATGCTGCGGCGTGTAACTCACCTCTTGACTCCCCAAAGCCTATCCACCATCTACAAGGCACAAGTCAGGAGTGTGATGGAATACTCCCCACTT
The DNA here is from genome assembly GCF_964213995.1 of Mustelus asterias. Lineage (NCBI taxonomy): Eukaryota > Metazoa > Chordata > Chondrichthyes > Carcharhiniformes > Triakidae > Mustelus > Mustelus asterias. The sequence continues at coordinate 93,716,678 of NC_135816.1, forward strand.
GCCTGGATGGGTGCAGCTCCAGCAACACACAAGAAGCTTGACACCATCCAGGACAAAGAAGCTGGTATGATTGGCACCACATCTACAAACATTTAATCCCTCCTCCACCAACGCGCAGTCGCAGCAATGTGTACTGTCTAGGATCCACTGCAGCAAATCACCAAACATCCTTAGGTAGCACCTTCCAAACCCACGACCATTTCCATCTAGAAGGTCAAGGGCAGCACATAAATGGGAACACCACCACCTCCAAGTTCCCCTCCAAGACACTCACCATCCTGACTTGGAAATATATCGCCGTTCATTCGCAGCCCCTGGGTCAAAATCCTGGAATACCCTCCCGAACGGCATTGTGGCTCAACTCACAGTACTGGACTGCAGCGATTTAAGAAAGTAGCTCACCAACACCTTCTGAAGGGCAACTAGGGATGGGCAAGAAATGCTGGCCAGCCAGTGACGCCCATGTCCCTCGAATGAATGAAAAACCAGAAACGTCTCCTTCTTGATGGCCACTACACTCACCTGTGCCCCCGATTCTCTTGGAGCTCTGGTGTCGGAATCGTGTCTTCCACCGTGAAGACCGATGCAAAGTAACTAGTCAGTTACTCTGCCATTTCTTTGTTTCCTATTATTTGGCTCTACTTGTTGAAAAGCACCGTCTTCATTGTGCCTGTCAGGACGACCCATCATCAGCTGCCAAGAAAAACACATTTACCAGTGCTCGCAGTTGAGTCCAGAATAAACTGCGTAAAATGCAGGATGCCTGGCTGAGCGCCAAGGCAAATGAAATACAGGGATTCGCTGACATAAACGACTTGAAACGGTTCTATGAAGCTCTCAACACTCTCAACGGAACTTAATCTCTCGGGAGTTCCCCCCTCCCGAGTACAGATGGTTCAAATCTCATTACAGAGCGGGCTCAGATCCTGCAGAGTTGGGTTGAACACTTTGAAGCCGTGCTCAACCGACTGTCATCTATTAACGATGAGACGATAGACAGGATTCCCCGGTCGATATCAACAGTGCCATGGATGACCCACCGGTAGTAGCCGAAGTCACAAATGCTTTTAGCCAGCAATCTAGTGGCAACGCCCCAGGGGCAGAAGCCATAGCCACGGAGATCTACAAAGCAATTGGTCCTGTGCTTATCCAGAAGTTCACCGAGTTGTTCCAGTCCTTTTGGAAGCAAGGATCCATTTCTCAGGAACTTAAATATGATTCCATCGCACACCTCTACAAGAGGAAGGGCAATCGGCAAGTATGCAACAACCATCGAGGAATCTTGCTGCTTTTCATCGCAGGAAAAACCCTCGTAAGAGTCCTGCTAAATCGTCTGGTCATTCAGCTGGAGCTGGATCTGCTTCCAGAGTCACAGTGTGGCTTCCGCAAACGTCGCGGGACTATTGACATGATTTCTGCCACACGCCAACTTCAGGAGAAGTGTCAGGAGAAGAATCGCGGGCTCTACTTAATCTTTGTTGACCTCACGAAAGCCTTCGACACTGTCAGCCGAAAAGGCCTGTGGAGGATCATGTCAAATTTCGGCTGACCCCCGAAATTCATTCAGATGGTACGTTAGTTCCATGTTGGCATGATTGTGAGAGTACTCGATGGCCGAGAATCCTCTATGGCATTCCCAGTCATCAATGGTGTCAAACACGGCTGTGTGCTCGCACTCACACTGTTGAGCATGATGTTTACTGACATGCTGAATGATGCCTTCCATGACAGTGTTGCTGGAATCAGTCTTAAGTACAGAGTGGATGGAAAGCTCTTCAACCTGAGGAGACTTGAAGCTATTACCAAAGTAAAGGAGACTGTTCTGAGAGACTTCCTCTTTGCCGATGACTGCGCCCTGTATACTGGCTCAGAGCCAGAGATGCAAGTCGTTATGGACAAATTTTCCACGGCTTGTGACAACTTTGGACTCACCACCAACATTAAAAAGACCGAAGTCATGCCCCAGCCTGCTCCTCATGCACCGTATACAGAATCCATAATCACAATCAAAGGGAAGAAACTACAGTCAGTGGACCAGTTCACTAATCTTGGCAGTACCCTCTCCCAAGCACTGACTATTGATACAGAAGTTAACTGCAGAATAGCAAAGGCAAGTTTTGCTTCCGGTAGACTGCGTCCCACTGTATGGGAACGTCGACGAATCAGCCCAGCAGCAACACTGAAGGTCTACAGCGCCATGGTATTCACTACTCTCCTGTATGCCTGTGAAACGTGGACTGTGTATCGAAGGCATGCAAGACAGTTCAATCATTTCCACATGACTTGTCTTCGCTGAATATTACGCATCAGATGGCAAGACAAAGTACCAGGCACTGAAGTTCTCTCCAGAGCAAGTCTACCATCAGTCCACACACTGCTGAGGAGAACACAGGCCTGGTGGGCAGGTCATGTCATCTGTATGCCGGACGAGCGCATACCCAAGCAGCTCCTTTTTGAGGAACTCTCTGCAGGAAGACGCTCACATGGAGGGCAGAAGAAACGTTACAAAGACACACTCAAGGCATCCCTGAAGTCGCTGGACATAGACACGACCACCTGGGAAACGCTGGCACAAAACCGCTCTACCTGGCGCTGCCTCATCCACAAGGGCTGTCAAGCTTATGAAGCAAGGTGCAATGATGACGCACAACTTAAGCGCGAGCTGCGCATGTCCAGAACCACCAGCGCAACAACTGCAGTGCCTACACAGTTTGCCCAACATGTGCCAGGACATTCCGTGCCCGAATTGGCCTGATCAGTCATCTTCGGACACGCCGCCTCCAGCCTCATAATGACGAATGGTGTCGAGGTCCTCATCGCCGATGATGGACGCACAACAACAACACTCACCTGTGCCTTCGATTCTCCTGGAGCTCTGGCATCGGAATGGTGTCTTCCACCGTGAAGACTGATGCAAAGTAACTGTTCAGTTACTCTGCCATTTCTTTGTTTCCTATTATTACTTCTCTAGCCTCATTTTCCAGTGGTCCAATGTCTATTTTTGTCTCTCTCTTACCTTTTATATTATGAAAACAAAACCTATTTTTTTATATTACTCGGTATCTTACACACATATTTCATCATCTCCCCCATTATTGCTTTTTTAGTTGTCCTCGGGCCGCTTTTAAAGCTTCCCAATCCTCTGGCTTCCCACTAATCCTCGCAACTTTCTTTGTTTTCTTCTTTTGTTTTTATTTTGTCCTTGACTTTCCTCATCAGTTATGGATGCCTCTTTCTCTCCTTAGCATGTTTCCCCCTCCTTAGGATGAATTTCTGTTGTGCCTCCCAAATAACCCCCAAAAGTCCTGCCATTGCTGTTCCACTGTCTTCCCTGCTAGGCTTCATTTCCTATCAACTCTCCCAGCTCCTCCCTCATCTCTTTGTAGGTACCTTTATTTAATTATATTACCGTTACATCTGGTCCCAGCTTCTCCCTTTCAAACTGCAGGGTTAGTTCTGTAATATTGTGGTCACTGCTCCCGAAGGGCTCCTTCATCTTTCGCTACCTAATCAAGTCTGTCTCATTACACATCACCAAATCCAGAATTGCCTGTTCCCTAGTAGGCTCTGTCAGAAGCTGCTCCAAAAACCCATCTCGTAGACATTCCACAAATTCATTATCTTGGGATCCTGACTTTCCCAGTCCATTTACAGATTGAACGGCCCATGATTATTGTATTAATGCCTTTTTCATCTGCCTTTTTTTATCTCCTGATGTATTTTCTGCCCCGCGTGCTAACAACTGCTAGGGGGCCTGTTCATATCTCCCATCAGGTTCTTTTTATTTTTGCGATTCTTCAAATCTACCCAAAGGATTCCATGCCTTCTGATCCTATATCGCTTCTTGCTATCGATTTAACTTCATTCCTTACTATCTTTGCCCATATGACTGTCCTTTCGATCGGACACAAACCCTTGAATATTTAGATCCCAGCCCTGATCCACTTGCAAACACGTCTCTGTGATGCCCACAACATCATACCAGCCAATTTCAATGCGCAACAAGTTAATTTACCATGTTCCGTATACCGCATACATTTCGGTACAACAACCTCAGTCCTGTATTGACCACCTCCCTTCCCATACTTGTCACATTTCTTGCTCTGCCTGAGATTAGATTCCTGCCAACTTCTATGTTCTTTGTTATATTATGTGGTCTTGAAACTTGACTAACCTCGCTGGAGTCCTCGGCTCCTTTAACTTTTTTGAAAGTCCCCCTCGTTACCCTGCATTTCTACCCTCTCCTTTAACTTTGATTTTCTAATTCTTCATACAACTGAACCCCCCTCCCCATTTCCCCGGGTCCACTATTCAGTTTAAAGCCCTATTTACAGCCCTAGTTACACGATTCGCCGGGACTCTGGTCCCAGCATGATTCACATAAAGACCGTCCCATCAGAACAGGTCCCCTCTTCCCCAATGCTCGTTATAACGTCCCATCAATTCAACCCCATTCCTCCCACACCAAACTTTGAGCGACGCATGTATCTCCTTATTCTTATTGACCTTGTGCCAATTAGCTCGTGGCTCAGATAGTAATCCAGAAATTATTGGTTCTCCTTTTTAATTTAGATCTTAGCCGTTCATACTCCCTTAGCAGAACCTTTAATCCTCTTCTACCTTTGTCATTGGTACCTACGTGGACAACGACAACTGGATCTTTACCCTGCCACTCCAGTTTCCTCTGCAGCCCAGGTGAGATATCCCCAAGCCGAGCAGGTGTATGATTAAGCAGACAGAGTTTAGCTGAGAACTGACACAGCTGATTCCTGTTTCAGGAATGCCCTAACTAAAGTGCAGCTTTTAACTTCTCAATTAAAGGACTAATTTAGCCATCACTGAAAGCAAGTTTAATGACGACTTACCTCCTTATAACTTGCCACTTGAACTCCCCGTTTCCATCCAACTCCAAAATCACTCGTCACAGCCAGGTAGCACTCACCTCATTATCTGTCCTACAATATATTTACTGCTAGGAGTTCTCTAGCCTTCTACCACCAATGCCTTCTTCCCTCTGTTATTTCTTACCTCCACCCATATCAAATCGACATATTCTGATTCAAGATGATTTCTTGCTGTCGTACTATTCGTGTCATACTCACACGGCTACCGAATCATCCTTT